>NC_041389.1:328642218-328694413 GCF_002162155.2 Triticum dicoccoides
TCTCTCTGTCTCTCATGTGTTCTTAAGATAGTTCATTGCAGATGTTTTGAGCAGGTCATTCAACGAATTTGCTTGTTACTTTTGAAGGGTGTGTGTGTGTCTTCTAGATGGTTAAAAGTCACCTGAGATACTTCAAGTTCTGGTGAAGGATTCAAAAAGCTTGTACAAGGGCCGATGATCGCCTTGTTCGTGGAAGATCAACTCCAAGTTAAGTCTTGACCTTTTATGGTACCAAGTCATGATGTAATAGGTGGCCATACCCTCAGTGGGCTCTTTGTGGGCAACATTGTTGTGATGGTCCGAACCTTTCTCCATCAACGAGGAGTAGGATAGCGCCAATTATTTGAATCTAGGTAAAACATATAATATATTTTTTCTTCCTGGAAAGTGCCCCTATAGTATAAATAGGAACTGAAAGTCACATCCCCGAGCAGTTGAATATAGGTGGTGGGATTGTACATCAATTCTTTGGACCAAACAAGCAATGCTCATTTGCTACGCAATGCTAACTTGCACTCTTTTTGTGCCTCGGTTTGCTTTTCGACATCCCACAAAGCTATGGGGACATTTATCACTTTTGGAAACATTATATTTGTCGTCTCCCATAGAACTTGGAACAAAAATTAAGAGCTTCCCACATGAAACTTGAACGTTATAAATTGAAACTTTCTTGAGTCTCAACAAACCCCCAAATGTTTAACTAACACATAGACATAATTCAACTAATTTTTTTGAACTTTGAACGGCGTTGAGCGATCTTTTGACATAATTCCGAAGCCTCCAACTGAAGTTAAGATCAGCTTCTCGACAAGGTATTTTGACCTTTTAAACTAAATTTTTGATACCTTCTTGTTGAAATCAAGAAACTTTTCTCTATACATAGGAGAACTTTATAACTTTGCACTACACTTTTGTCCAACCCAAAACGGAAAGGAAAAAACATTGCATTTTGCATGATTTTAGTCAATTAGATTAGTGCAGTAATTCTGTTGTGATTTTGATGGTGGGCAAATGGAGACTTTAGAGCATCTCCAACCACAGCCCTATTTTTGGGCACGAAAACATGGTGAAGTAAAAAATTTAGAGCACAAAAGCGCCTTTTTTTTGCACGAGCAAGCGCCGTCTCCAACAGCAGCCCCATAATAGGGCAAAAAATATTTTTTCCTTTTTTTGGCACGAGCAACACCATCTACAACATCAACCATATAATAAAGCACAAAAGGCGGTACAAAATAGGGCAAAACTGCTCCAACTGCTGCCCTAAAATAGGGTGTGAGCGGCATGGAGCGTATTGGTGTCGGCGGCGGGGTCGGACGAGCCGGCCATGATGCACGGCAGCTAGCCGGCGGGCGGATTCGAGAGTTTCCGGCCGCATGCAGGCGTCCGAAAGCAGCCTCACGTTTTTGGGCATCCGCCGAAGTGTCCCAAATTTGCCGCACGAGGAGCCTCTTTTTAATGCTGCCTAGTTTTTTTAAAATTTTATTTTAAGATTTGGCAGCTGTTGGAGGCCTTTTTTGACCTTTCCTGGGTCCACAGGGCAGTGATTGTACTGCGTACTGCAGATGATCCTACCCCCAAAAATAGGGCTGCCATTGGAGATACTTTTAGTCAGTTATAAGCTCGTCATGATTTTGATGCATCTCGCGCCGTATGAGTAATTTTGCATCTTGTGCTTCTATTCTTGCAAACACCTGAGTTTCTACCCCTCAAAAAAAGATACCCTGAGTTTCCTTTTATTCATTCCTCCTGTACAATCTGTTACTACGCTCCAAACCACCATTGCTGATCCAACCAACCTGTACTGTACATGCGTACTGCTCAGTGCTCAGGCAGCCAACATCGCTCTCCTCTCTCAGCCAACTTCTGGGTCAGGCCATCAATCATGGCCTGAACACAGCTCGCAACTCTCCTGATCTCTCGCCGACTCATCATCTCTCCTTAACTAACAACTATGCTACTACATAATGCTGCAGCCAGGATTCTGTTCTTGATGCTGATAAGCAGGAGGAGCAGGGTAGGAGGAGTAAACCGGGTAGGACGGCATGGCGTTGTACTGCTGATACGCGGGGTACGTGATCGGCGCAGCCGCGTTTTGAGAGTAGCCGCCGCCGCCGCCACCTTTGGAACCGCCACCCTCCTTGCCGCCAAAGCTCCCGCCGCCGTCGCCGCCGTATCCATAGCCGTCCTTCTTCTTCTCGCCGGCGCCGTACCCGTAGGCGGCGCCGTAGCCGTCCTTCTTCTTGTCGTCGCCGGAGGACACGCTGAGGAGCTCTGCGTAGCCTAGGCTGCGCCGGAGCATCGTCGTCAGCGAGATCGGGTCGACGCCATCCCCAACGATGATGATCTTTTCCCCCTCCATCGCCGCGGATGTCACGCCTGAGGAATTGAATTGAGCACCTCCTCGTAAGCACAAGAAGATGGAACGACGGATTACGGATTAACCGATTAACTGTTATCTGTGGCTTGTTCATACCTGACATGCCAACGGCAGCCTTGAAGGCCTTCCTCCTCTTCCTCTCATCATCCAGAGCCAACTTGAGGACAATCTTTTGCTGCAACAAATACAAAAAAATTCAGAACGACGCACAAAATTGAGCAAATTGAACACTTTGTCCTGGAACAAGACAAGTAGGTAACATACCTTAACCATCCTGCGACTTGCACCAAATCCCACACAACCTCTAGTCGATTTGTCCTTTTAGCTAGATTTGCAGCAGACTAAGCAGACTAGCTACTCTTGAAGAGTGGTTTTGCTTTCGTGCAATGTGACAGATGCAACAGACGAGCCGCCTCTTATGAGCAGCAAGGAGACGTCCTGGCCATTTATAGGCTGGCAGAGAGAAGAGAGGGACGAGGGAAGCAGCAACGAAGGGTCTGGAGAGAGAAATGTGGCCAAATGGGACAAAACAAGTAATCAGCCAATCAAACAGTGCATTCTCTATACTGAATTATTGACGCGCCTGGCTCTGTGCCAAACGCTCGAGCTGGCTGCTGCTCCTCCCTTAAGCTCAATATCGTATTAGTGGTTGACACTCTCTGCTCGGTGCTAATGCGGCAGAAGTTTCCACGCATTTGCTCTTGCTCCAAATTATCACACAGCTAACGCGCGCGCGCTCTCTCTCTCTGTCGGAGTAATGGGTCACGGATAGGCTCACTCGAGACTCAAAATTTATCAAGACTTTGGACCAGCTCCGCCTAGCTGAGCCTCAAGCCGAAACTCCGCCATCTGAGGCCGGCTGGCTCGGCGGCCGGCTGCCAGAGGGCGGGTTACCCAAGACAACGACGCTCCGAGTGGCCGGCTCCTGGCGGCCGCCCTCCAGAGAGGGCGGCTACAGGCAGGCGGCTACTTCACGACTACGGGGCGGCCGAGCTCCCATCAAGAGTACAAGACGAAGTATGGCTACAGTGAAACACGTCGCCTCCCACGCTCGAGATGGGCGTGGCTATAGTGCTCCATACAGACGGAGATCTCCACACGACGGAGCACTGTGCCGTGTCTATCCTGACGTTGCTCCTAGCATGCGGAGTCCTGTTCCCCACGACGGCCTGTCGGTACAGCCCGCCAGAGGCGGGCCCTATCGGACAGTGACCCCAAAGAAGATGGCGGAAGTTCGACCAGGTGGATCAGAGAGGGGCCGACCTCCAGCAGGCGGCCGTCCCTTGCCCCGAGGTGAGCAAGCCATTAAGCTGACAAGACCAGGTGTGGCTACAGTGTCCTCCCACCAGGCGGTGGGACTGTAGCCACGCTAAAGATGACCAAGCCCCCGTCACTGGGGATACGGCTACAGTGAACAGCCACCAACCAGTCGGCAGGGCCCACCAGGCGGAAGGCCCCAGCGGTCGGCGGAGAAGCCGGAGGCCGGAGACACTGACGGCCGGGCCCGGCAGCCGACCAGATTACCATTGTACCCCTGGGGGTAGGCCTATATAAACCCCCCAGGCCACCCATGCAAAGGGTTCCCACTCTGAGAGAACTAGCCAGAAACCTAGGGCCGGGGAGAGCTAGCCTTGCCTTCTCCTTCCCCTAGACACAGCTCAAGGAGCACTTTGTATCACTAGTGCCTTAGTGATCATGCGGAGACCCCGCACAGCAGGAGTATGGGTATTATCTCCACGGAGAGCCCCCAACCTGGGTAAAGTTTGCCGGCGTATGTGTCTACGCCTCATCCCGCTTCCAGGCACCGGCGACGTTCTACTCGCTCCCACCATGATAAGCCATCCATTGGCATATGTCGCACCCAACCCCCGACATTTGGCACCCACCGTGGGGCGAGGTGCACCGTCTCCCGGAGATCTGCTCTGGACGGGAACCCTGTTCCTTCCTGGCGAGCAAAGCCAACCCAGCACGCCCGACGGTGTCAGCCCCGACGCGCTGCACGGTGCGGAGATTGCCTGCGCGGCAAGCTGCCTCGCTGACCTCGTCGGCGAGATCGACCTCTCCAACGAGCCGGCTTCTGACGCGGGCACAAGCTGCCCTGAGAGCCGCCTCGTCAGCCTCCTCGACCAGCTCCATGTCGCCAGCGAGCCTGCTGCGGACCTGGAGTCCGTCGGCTCGACCGATCCGATGATCGTCGACTCCGACACGGCGTCGCTCGACGCGTTCCCCACCAACGTGGTGGTCTACGACGAGCCGCCTCCTCGCGAGTACAGCGGCGGGAGCACCGTCCCGGAGGTGTTCGTCATCAACAGCGAGGAGCGCTCGGACGGGTGTACTCAAGATCCCCACGACGCCGCTTTGCGCGACCTCACGGCGCCCATCCCGAGGGCGCGGACGTTGAGGCGCTGGAGGCACGCCACCTCCAGCTTCTCGAAAATATTGGCCGCCTGGCCAGCATGCGCCGGCTTTCGGACGCCTATCGGCGTGAGATGGACCGGGCCGTAGGCGGCACGCCGGCTCCTGAGGGGCATAGCCGCCTCGGCACAGTTCGGTAGCGTGGCGCGACCGTCGCCAGCATGTTCGGGGCAGAGCGCCCCGTCTACGCCACACCTGCGGAAAACATCCGGGCCGCCCAGGCGGTAACGGATGAGCTGGACAAATGCGACGGCGACGAGCGCCGCCTCATGACGAAGCGAGTCCAGCAGCTCCTGGACGCGGCAGCCGCGCAGCACGAGGTCGCCTGCCGCGCCGAAGTCCCACCCGGACGAAACAACGAGCCGCCCCCACGCCGAGATCATGGGGCGACCTCCCGGACGCCGACTGGTGGCGCCCGCGGAGGAAAGGGCAACGAGCCGATTGCCAGCCGCAGTCGGACACGCCTTTCCATCGAGCGGGACGAAGACGGCCGCCCTCGCGCAGTAAAGGGGCAAGGAGACTTGCCGCCTTCCCCACCTCGTGGAGCAAGATACCCCACCCCGCCTCCTGTCACGCATCCGACACTCGGCGACCGCCTTGGCCGTCGGGAGGGAGTCGGAGAGAATGATGCTCGCCATCGGATAGATCGTCTCAACCGATCCCTGGTGCTCGAAGAAGAAGATGCGCTGGGCCCGCCCTGTTTCGGCCCCCGAATCCGAGATGAGCCCTTCCCTAAAGGGTTCACCCTCCCGCGAGACACACCCAAGTACACCGGCTCTGTGAAGCCGAAGGACTGGCTGGTCGACTACTCCACGGCCGTCAGTATAGCGAACGGCAACAAGCGTGTTGCCGTGAAGTACGTCCCGCTCATGCTTCAGGGCACCGCCCGGACGTGGCTCAACAGCCTGAAGCCCCGCAGCATTAACAGCTGGGTTGATTTCACCGAGGTCTTCATTCGCAACTTCACCAGCACCCACAAGCGGGCTCCCAAGCCCCGACAGCTCTCCTTGTGCGTTCAAGGACTCACAGAGTCGACTCGCGACTACCTCACGCACTGGACCGAGGTGCGCAATTCCTGCGAAGGCGTGCATGAGGTGCAGGCGATCGAGTACTTCACCGCCGGGTGCCGAGAGGGCACCCTCCTCAAGCACCGATTCCTCTGCGACGAGCCCGAGACCCTCGATGAGCTGCTGGTCATCGCCGACAAGCATGCCACGACCGACTCCTCCATGAAGGCGGAAATCCTGGTTGATGCATCCGGCAAGGTGGCCCCTCAGGCGCCTCGGACTTCGGCTGGTGACACCAGTCGACGACAGCAACCAGGAGATCATAAGTGGAAGGCCACCCAGCCGGCAGGTGGCGACGGTCGAGGATCAGCAGCCAGAAGGGCAGCCGGCCCCCAAGCGTCAGAAGGGCGGCAAGACCAATTGGTTGCCTGCTTTCTCTTATGAGCAAACCTTGGATGCACCCTGCAAGTTCCATAGTGGCGCGAAGCCCTCCAACCACACAACTCGCAAGTGTCACTGGCTCACCAGAATTGCCAAGGGAGATGGACTCCTGCCTCCTCCGCCTGCCGGCCCGCCGCCTCCTCAGCCGTAGCAGCCAGCGGCCCGGCCAGTCGGTGCCATACAAGACGAGTACTCGGAGGAGCATGGAGCCTACGTTGTGTTTACCAGCGTGGCCGATGACAGGCGCAGTAGACGGAAACAACAACAAGAAGTGCAAGCAGTGGCCTCCAGTACTCCAGAGTTCATGCATTGGTCCGAGAAGCCTATCAGTTGGAGCAGGGCCGACCACCCGGAAGTGATGCCTTCCCCTGGTTCATATGCCCTGGTCTTGGAAGCAATCCTTGCAACGGAGAGGCGGGCCGCCCGTTTCTCCAGAATCCTGATAGATGGCAGCAGCAGCATCAATATCCTGTACCGTGACACAATGGAGAAGTTGGGAATCAAGCAGAAGCAGCTCACCCCCAGTCGGACTGTTTTCCATGGCATAGTCCCTGGCCTTTCCTGCTCACCAATCGGCAAGACACAGATTGATGTCCTCTTCGGAGACAAGAATCACTTCCGCGGAGAGTCAGTTTGGTTTGAAGTGGTGGACCTTGAGAGCCCCTACCATACCCTGCTTGGCCGGCCTGCTCTTGCCAAGTTCATGGCGGTCCCCCACTACGCCTACCTCAAGATGAAGATGCCAAGTACCAAGGGAATCCTGACAGTAGTCGGAGACTACAAGAGATCGATCGCCTGCGCTGCAGATAGCAGCAGGCTGGCCGAGTCCCTCGTGATCGCTGCCAAGAAGCGGCTCCTTGAACGGGTGGTGGCGTTGGCAGGCAAGAAGCCAGAAATGTCACCCATCCCCCAGGAGTCGGAGGCTGAGGGCTCGTTCAAGCCGGCCAAGGAAACAAAGAAAATACCCTTGGACCCGGAGCACCCGGAGAGGCACACTGTTGTAGGCACAGGCCTTAACGGCAAATAGGAAAGCGAGCTCGTCGATTCCTCCGTGAGAATCGGGATATCTTTGCATGGTCTCCCAAAGACATGTCGGGTGTCCCGACGGATTTCGCCGAGCACAAGCTACATGTCTGACCTGACGTCAAGCCGGTCAGGCAGCCCTTGCGCTGCCTGTCGGAAGAGAAGAGAAGAGTTGTCGGAGAAGAGATAGCCCAGCTCCTAGCAGCCGGATTCATTATGGAAGTATTGTTTCCAGAGTGGCTGGCCAACCCAGTCCTAGTGTTGAAAAAGAACAAGCAGTGGCACATGTGCATTGACTACACCAGCCTCAACAAAGCCTGCCCTAAAGATCCCATTGATCTGCCAAGGATTGATCAAGTAATAGACTCCACAGCCGGATGCGAGCTGTTGAGTTTCTTGGATGCATACTCTGGGTACCACCAGATCAAACTGAACCTGGCTGACAGACTGAAGACCGCCTTCATCACGCCATTTGGAGCCTTCTGCTACCTGACCATGACGTTCGGCTTGAGAAACGCCGGCGCCACGTTCCAGCGTTGCATGCAGAAGTGCCTCCTCAAGCAACTCGGCAGAAATGCCCATGTATATGTGGATGATGTGGTGGTGAAGACGGAGAAGCGTGGCACGCTGCTGGAGGACCTCAAGGAGACCTTTGAGAACTTGCGCTGATTCCAGATCAAGCTCAACCCGGAGAAATGTGTCTTTGGAGTACCAGCCGGCCAACTCCTCTGTTTCCTGGTCTCAGAGCGCGGCATAGAGTGCAATTCCATGAAGATCAAAGCAATTGAGATGATGAAAGTGCCCACCCGACTGCTTGACGTGCAGAAATTCACTGGCTGCTTGGCGTCAGTCAGCCGTTTCATCAGTCGGCTGGGCGAGAAGGCCCTTCCCCTGTACCAACTCATGAAGAAGACCACTTTTTCGAGTGGAACGACAAGGCGGACGAAGCATTTCTCCAACTCAAGAAAATGTTGGCAACCCCGCCTATCCTGGCAGCTCCGACTGAGAAGGAGCCCATGCTCCTCTACATTGCAGCCACCAGTCGGGTTGTCAGCATAGTCATGGTGGTAGAGCGCAAGGAGAAGGACAAAGCATTGTCAGTCCAGAGACCGGTGTATTACCTGAGCGAAGTGTTGTCCGCCTCCAAGCAAAACTACCCCCACTACCAGAAGATGTGTCACGGCATGCACTTCGCCGCCAAGAAGCTGAAGCCCTACTTCCAAGAGCACCCAATAACTGTTGCTTGCACAGCTCCACTCGTTGAGATCATTGGGAGCCGAGACGCCTCTGGCCGAGTGGCCAAGTGGGCCATTGATTTGGCCCCTTACGCCATCTACTACCAGCCTCGCACCGCCATCAAATCACAAGTGTTGGCTGATGAGGTTATGTACCTAGGGTAGGGTCATGGACCTATCTAGGATACCCTACCCAAGGACATCCTTAGAAGAAACTACCTTCCAGTCGACCAAGAGGGACTTCACTCGATGAACTCAAGGACACTCGACGATGAAGATAACCACTCGACCATGAAGCTAACCACTCAACGGCCAGGAGACCTAAAGTCACTCAGCACGCAACGGTCTGTCATTAAGTAGCTTTAATAGTCTTCATGACACTTTATGACGGCGTTACCAGTAACCCCCTGTCTTAATGTACTTTAAACCCTGCATAACTGAGGGCCGGAGGGGTCTGGCGAACTCTATATAAGCCACCCCCCTCCTCAGTGTAAAGGGTTCGCACCCCTATAACTCATATACACAGAAACCAGTCGACCGCCTCCGGGCTCTGAGACGTAGGGCTGTTACTTCCTCCAAGAAGGGCCTGAACTCGCTAAACACTCGTGTGTACAACTACTCCATAGCTAGGATCTTGCCTCTCCATAACTACCCCCCATTCTACTGTCAGACTTAGAGTCACGACAGTTGGTGCCCACCTTGGGGCAGGTGTCTTAGCGACTTTTTGGAGAAGTTGCAATTTGTCCGATTGCCTTCATCATGGTTTCTGGCGGAGCTCTAGTCAAGGGCCGCGAGATCCGTCTTGGTGCGCTCGCTTTCATGGCCGATGACTCCGCTTGGCTTCAGGAGGCACCACTCGACATCGACGCGCTCCCCGTCCGTGGGGTGACGCACTTTCGGGCGTGTGTGCGCGGCGTCCTGCTGCGGCAGCCGTCGACCCCATATCGGTCGACTCCTGTGCCGTCCTCCCCCCTTGTCTCCCGCCAGCGCAAGCGCTCCGGTCGGTCGAGACTTCAGCGGTGGGTGAGACACGCTGTGGCTCGCCAATCAGCCACCACCCAGGTCGCGGCAATTGAGCCCGACGAGTCTCTCTATGGCCTGTTCGATCTGTTGACTGGCTCCGTAGGGACTGCATCTGAGTGCGACAGCAGTGATCCAGCGGCGGAGGTCCTGATGGTCAACGGGCCTCGTAGTCCTCCCGGCTTCCCCCGCATCGACGGGATGGACGATGGAGGCGACCCCGCTTAGGTCCACGAAGAATATCAGCCTGAACCGCTCACTTCGCAGCAAACAGAAGAACTTCGCCGCCGGAACATGGATGCCCTGCATACTCCCATTGCAGGAGAAACTCCTGAGGCTCGTGCTTTGGAAGAAGCGCATTTGGCCAACTTGGCTAAACGCACTCGACTGGAGAACCTCCAGCGAGCACTCAACGAGCGTGCGCGTCAGCAAGTACCCGACTCCAGCCGACGTCAGCTCTTTCTGCAACCGACTCAGGTATACCGAACCCCGATTCAGAATTTAGCAGCTGCAGCCCGCATAGCAGAGTCAATTCAGCCCTCTCAGTGAGAGGCTGGAAGAGGCTTGTTGCAGATCAGGGATTTGCTCCGGGCAGCAGGAGATCAGAATTCAGCTATGTCACAGTCGCGCAACAGGATTCACAGCGGATCCGTCGCTGCGAATACTGTTCAGTCGGCTCACAGCCCTAGGTCGCCTCCGAGGCGCGTTGGGCGTGAAAGCCGGCGGGACCATTATGATGACCGATTCGATCGTGATGATAGGCGTCGAGTGCCCACACCTCCTCCGAGGAGTGGGTCTAACGCCCATCGGCAGCAAGATGACAGGTGCCAGCTCAGTGTTGGGCGGAGAGCTCCGGTCGACCCCAGAGAACCAGGCTTTGACGCGAGATCCGTCATCGTGCAAGGTTTGGTCGACCGAAACAGAGCTCATAGAGGTGGCCTTGACAGAGATGTGCCCACTAGCAGCAGAGTCCATGTTTTAGGTCCAGAGTGCTTTAGCAGGGCCATCAGAGCCGTAGTGATACCCCCCAACTTCACGTTGGCGACTGGAGTAAGTAAGTTCACCGGAGAGTCGAAGCCTGAAACTTGGCTTGAAGACTACCGAGTGGCTGTACAGATTGGTGGTGGTAATGATGAGGTGGCCATGAAGCATTTGCCACTCATGCTAGAGGGTTCGGCCAGAGCGTGGTTGAATCAGTTAGCTCCTAGCAGCATTTACACCTGGGAAGATCTTTCTCGGGTGTTCGTCAGGACGTTCGAGGGAACTTGCAAGCGACCGGCCGGATTGACGGAGCTGCAAGTCTGCGTACAAAAGTCGAGTGAAACACTGAGAGATTACATCCAGAGATGGATCACTTTGCATCATACCGTGGAGAATGTGTCGGACCACCAAGCGGTCTGCGCCTTCAAGGATGGTGTTAAGAACAGAGAGTTGAGCCTGAAATTTGGTCGAACTGGAGATATGACCCTGGGTCGAATGATGGAGATTGCCACCAAATACGCCAACGGCGAAGAAGAGGACAGGCTCTGGAGTGGCAAGTATAAGCCGAGTCAGTCGGAAAAAGGAAACTCCAGTCGGAAGCAGAAACAGAAGGCCGAGCCAGCTGCTCCGGGAGAGGCTCTGGCCGTGACTCAGGGCAAATTCAAAGGGAAGCCCAAAGGATCTTGGAACCCCAAGAAGGTAAAGGATAAGGAAGGTAATGACGTGATGGATCTGCCGTGTCACATCCACACGAAGAAAGACGAAGAGGGTAACTTCATCTACCCGAAACATACCACTCGCCACTGCCGGCTCTTAATCTAGCAGTTCCAAGGGAAACAGCCCAAGGACAAAGATAAGGAGTCAGACAAGGCTGAGGACAAGGAGGACAGTGATGGAGAGTACCCGCATGTCAATTCCACCCTGATGATTTTTGCTGACGTAGAGAGCAAAAGTCGACTGAAAGTGATCAACCGAGAGGTCAATATGGTCGCCCCAGCGACACCAAGCTATTTGAAATGGTCGCAAACTCCCATTACGTTCGACCAATCCTACCACCCCACTCACATTGCCACCCCTGGGAGGCAAGCGCTAGTGGTCGACCCCATCGTCGAAGGCACTCGACTGACGAAGGTCTTGATGGATGGCGGCGGTGGGTTGAACATACTGTATGCAGAGACGCTCAAGGGAATAGGCATTCCGATGTCCAAGCTCAGCTCCAGCAACATGAGTTTCCACGGAGTCATTCCTGGAAAGAAGGCTGAGTCACTCAGTCAAATAGCTTTGGATGTAGTGTTCGATGACTCGAAGCATTTCCGCAAAGAGAAGCTGACATTCGAAGTCGTGGATTTCCAGAGCGCTTACCACGCCATTTTGGGAAGGCCAGCCTATGCCCGCTTCATGGCTCGACCATGTTATGTGTACCTCAAATTAAAGATGCCTGGCCCCAAAGGAGTGATCACTATCACCGGCAGTCGGAAGAAGGCAGAAGAGTGTTTCCAGAAAGGCTCGAAGATCGCAGATGACCAGATAACAGTGGTAGAGCTGGAAGGATACAAGAAAAACGCAGATCCGAGTGATTTGCTGCGGGCCAAGAAGCCTACCACAGAGTCAGCATTCCATTCGTCAGGGGAGACGAAGCCAGTTCATATCCACCCGACTGACCCCAACGCGGCTCCGACCCATATTTCCACAACACTCGACTCCAAATAGGAAGAAGCGCTCATCCAGTTCCTCCATGTGAACTAGGACATCTTTGCATGGAAGCCAGCTGACATGCCGGGTGTTCCCAGGGGACTGGCTGAGCATCGCCTTAGAGTCGACTCAAAAGCGAAACCTATTAAGGAACATCTTCGACGGTCCGCCGTTCAGAAGAAAAAAGCCATTGGCGAAGAGGTGGCTCGGCTCCTTGCAAATCCGAGAGGTGTACCACTCCGAGTGGCTCGCCAATGTCGTCATGGTTCCCAAGAAGGCCAACTCACTTCACATGTGCATTGATTTCAAACATATCAGTCGGGCCTGCCCGAAAGATCATTTTCCTCTCCCTCGCATCGACCAAATTGTCGACTCGACTGCGGGGTGCGAGAGATTGTCTTTTCTAGACGCCTATTCCGGGTATCATCAGATCCGTCTGTATGGACCTGATGAAATCAAAACAGCTTTCATCACTCCATTCGGGTGCTTCTGCTATATCACCATGCCATTCGGCCTCAAGAATGCCGGAGCCACGTTCATGAGAATGATTCAAAAGTGTTTACTCACTCAAATCAGTCGGAATGTGGAAGCATACATGGATGATATCGTGGTCAAGTCACGAAAGGGTTCCGACCTGTTGACGGACCTAGCTGAAACATTTGCCAATCTCAGGAGATATGATATCAAGCTCAATCCATCAAAGTGCACATTCGGAGTGCCTGGCGGAAAGTTACTCAGTTTTCTCGTTTCAGAGCGAGGAATCGATGCTAATCCAGAAAAAGTTAGCACCATACTCCGAATGAAACGCCCTGTGCGTGTGCACGATGTCCAGAAACTTACTGGATGCTTGGCTGCGTTAAGTCGATCCATCTCTCGCCTCGGTGAAAAGGCGTTGCCTCTTTACCGACTGATGAAGAAGGCAGACAAGTTCGAGTGGACTCCAGAAGCTGATGCAGCGTTTGCCGAGCTAAAAGCTCTGCTCTCCACCCAGCCGGTGCTTGCTGCTCCAATTAGCAAAGAGCCTCTGTTGCTTTACATTGCAGCCATAGGACAAGTCGTCAGTACAGTACTTACGGTCGAGCGGGAAGAAGAAGGTAAAACCTTCAAAATTCAGCGCCCAGTGTATTATCTCTCTAAAGTTCTGACCCCATCGAAGCAAAGATATCCTCATTACCAGAAGCTCGTATATGGGATCTACATGACCATGAAGAAGGTTGCCCATTATTTCTCTGATCATGACATTACAGTCTTCAGCGACGCACCATTGTCAGAGATTCTGCACAACAGAGATGCACCTGGTCGAGTGGCTAAATGGGCGATTGAACTCCTTCCCCTTGATATCAAATTTGAGGCAAAGAAAGCCATTAAGTCCCAAGCTATAGCAGATTTCCTTGCTGAGTGGATTGAACAGCAGCAGCCGACTCAAGTTCACTCGGAGCATTGGACCATGTTCTTTGATGTTCTTTGATGGCTCTAAGATGTTAAATGGTTCTGGTGCTGGAGTAGTATTGGTTTCTCCCCGAGGAGATAAGCTCAGATATGTGCTCTAGATCCACTTTGATTCCTCCAACAATGAAGCAGAATATGAAGCACTTTTGTATGGGTTGTGCATGGCCATTTCACTCGGCGTCCGTCGCCTTATGGTTTATGGCGACTCAGATTTGGTGGTCAATCAGGTGATGAAGGAGTGGGACGTTAGAAGCCCAGCCATGACTTGATACTGCAATGCAGTGAGGAAGCTTGAAAAGAAATTCGAAGGGTCAGAGCTCCATCACGTTCCCCGACTGAAAAATCAAGCAGCCGATGACTTGGCGAAGATAGGTTCCAAGAGGGAAGCCATTCCGAGTGGCGTGTTTTTGGAGCATGTTTACACACCATCGGTTCAAGAAGATCCTTTCACTGAAGAAGCCCCGCAGCCCAAAAGCGCCACAGATCCAATTGATGTCGAGGTCCCAGCTGTGGTCGACTTGATCATGGAAGTTTTGGTCATCACACCTGATTGGACAGTGCCCTATATCGCCTATATTTTGAGAAAGGAACTCCCCGAGAATGAAGAAGAAGCTCGAGAGATCATCCGCCGGTCCAAAGCCTTCACTGTCATGAGGGGTCAGTTATACAGAGAAAGTGCGACTGGAGTCAGCCAGAAATGCATAACACCGGAGGAAGGTCGAATGATTCTCAACGACATCCACTCGGGGACCTGTGTCCATCATGTGTCTTCTCGGACCATCGTGGCTAAAGCATACCGAGCTGGTTTTTATTGGCCCAGAGCGAATGAAATGGCAAAGGAGATAGTCGACAAGTGTGAGGGATGTCAATTTTACTCCAATATGTCACACAAGCCCGCCTCAGCTTTAAAGACCATACCACTTGTTTGACCCTTTGCAGTATGGGGGCTGGATATGGTCGGCCCTATGAGAACAGGCAGAAGCGGTTTCACCCATGTGCTGGTAGCAGTCGACAAGTTCACCAAGTGGATTGAGGCCAAACCCATCAAGAACCTTGATGCCGGTACTGCTGTCAGCTTCATCCGCGAACTGATATTCAGATATGGAGTCCCGCACAACATCATCACTGATAACAGGTCAAACTTTGATTCCGAAGAATTCAGAGCTTTCTGCACATCTCAAGGCACACGAGTCGACTATGCTTCAGTCGCCCATCCACAGTCGAATGGACAGGCAGAACGAGCCAAGGGTTTGATTCTCAAAGGGTTGAAACCCCGTTTGATGCGTGATCTTAAGCATGCGGTTGGCACATGGGTCGACGAACTTCCCTCGGTGCTTTGGGGGTTAAGGACCACGCCCAACCGGTCGACTGGAAGAACTCCATTCTTCTTGGTCTACGGAGCTGAAGCAGTCTTGCCGAGTGATCTCCTCCACAATGCTCCCCGGGTCAAGCTCTACACCGAAGCTGAAGCAGAACAAGCGCGGCAGGATGCAGTCGACCTTTTAGAAGAAGAAAGAGAGATGGCTCTGATCAGATCAACCATTTATCAACAAGACTTGCGTCGCTTCCACGCCAAAAACGTGAAGAGTCAAGCCTTCCAGGAAGGGGATTTAGTTCTCCGAGTGGATCAGCAGAAACCACACAAGCTTGCTCCTTCTTGGGAAGGCCCCTTCATCGTCACCAAGGTTCTCCACAATGGAGCATACCGTCTTTACAACGTCGAGCATCAGATTGACGAGCCCCGAGCTTGGAACGCGGAGCTTCTCCGCCCCTTTTACACTTAAGTATTCACTCGGATGAGTTGTAATAAAAGTACTCCTGTAGTTTATTTATCAAAGACAAGAGCTTTATAGCTTTCCCAGTAGTTGTTATTACTTTTGTCCATATAAAACAATCCCCCAGTGGGTGGCTTGGCTGCGAATCCGATTCGCCTAAGTTTGTAAAAAAAATCCTAACCGAGTGGTGAGCCAGTCTCCCACACGAAGGCTTAGCTGCGAAATCCGTTTCGCCTAAGTTAAACAAAATCCTACCGAGTGGTAAGGCAGCCTTCCACTCGGAGGCTTAGCTGCAGTCCAAGTACTCGCCTAAGTTAAACAAAATCCTACCGAGTGGTAAGCTAGCCTTCCACTCGGAGGCTTAGCTGCAGTCCAAGTACTCGCCTAAGTTAAACAAAATCCTACCGAGTGGTAAGCCAGCCTTCCACTCGGAGGCTTAGCTGCAGTCCAAGTACTCGCCTAAGTTAAACAAAATCCTACCGAGTGGTAAGCCAGCCTTCCACTCGGAGGCTTAGCTGCAGCATTGCGCTCGCCTAAGAACGAATACAACGTGCGCTCTGCGAGGAGTATGAGGTGCAGGTCGACTGCTACCCTCTCCTTCCGAGCTACGCCACAAATACAACGTGCGCTCTGCGAGGAGGACGAGGTGCAAGTCGACTGCTACCCTCTCCTTCTAAGCTACGCCACAAATACAATGCGCGCTCTGCGAGGAGGACGAGGTGCAGGTCGACAGCTACCCTCTCCTTCTAAGCTACGCCACAAATACAACGTACGCTCTGCAAGGAGGACGAGGTGCAGGTCGACTGCTACCTCCTTCTCTAGAGGTACCCTTTGAAAATCCTACCGAGTGGAGAGCAGACCTCCCACTCGAGGGCTTAGCTGCAGCCCAGCGCTCGCCTAAGTATATAAAATCCTACCGAGTGGAGAGCAGACCTCCCACTCGGGGGCTTAGCTACAGCCCAGCGCTCGCCTAAGTTTTTGAAAATCCTACCGAGTGGAGAGCAGACCTCCCACTCGGGGGCTTAGCTGCAGCCCAGTGCTCGCCTAAGTTTTTGAAAATCCTAACGAGTGGAGAGCAGACCTCCCACTCGAGGGCTTAGCTGCAGCCCAGTGCTCGTCTAAGTATATAAAATCCTACCGAATGGTGAGCAAACCTCCCACTCGGGGGGGCTTAGCTGCAGCCCAGTGCTCGCCTAAGTTTTTGAAAATCCTACCGAGTGGAGAACGGACCTCCCACTCGGGGGCTTAGCTGCAGCCCAGTGCTCGCCTAAGCTTTTGAGAATCCTACCGAGTGGAGAGCAGACCTCCCACTCGGGGGCTTAGCTGCAGCCCAGTGCTCGCCTAAGTGTATTGGAGAACAAGTCGATTGCAATAAGCGCTTTGCTTTAACCTACAAAAGACACCTCAAACCAAATGCAAATATATTCAATGTTGAGTCCAAGTTCGGATAACACCTAACGGAACCGAAAGTGCTCAGGCGCTAGGCCTGTTAAGGTTTCTCGGTTACAAAAATCACTTGGCATACTGAGGCAAATTTAAAGTATCAAGCTCAGAAGTTTTTTACCTCTCCTGTGGAGGGCTGGAAGGCGCAACAAACTCGTCCAGGTCGATTCCATCTGCAATCCGAGTGGCGGCGGCGATGAAGGTCTCCATGAAGGATCAGAACTCGTGCTTCTTGGTGTTAGCCACCCTAAGGGCCACCAGTTTGTCCTCTCGAGCATCCTTGCAATGAACGCGGACCAGAGACAGAGCAACATCCGCACCACACCTGGCCGAAGACTTCTTCCACTCCTGCACTCGACTTGGGACCTCGTTCAGTCGAGTCATCAGAGACTCGAGGTCGTTCTGGAGCGTTTCTCTTGGCCAGAGTATTGTGTCGATGCGAGAAGTTGCGACCTTCATCCTTGCAAGATAGTCGACGACAGCAGCAACGCGAGATTCAAGCCGGAGCACATTCATGGCGACTTCATCTTTCACGGGAGAGTTGATGGGATCCAGGTTTATTTCCAGTCGACCAGTCTCCTCTTCAAAGTTCTGGCAAAATTCTGCAAGCACAACCACCGAGTCAAAACAACAATCAGAGATCACAATTAAAACGTCTGTTTGTTACGAAAGATTACCTTCAAGCATAAGGAATAGCTTCTTGGCGAGTTCACCCAGATAAGCCTCCAGATCGTTCTTCTTTCCCTCCAACTCACTGGCCTTGTCATTTAGGGCAACCTTGTCGCTTTTCAGTCGACTGATCTCCTGGTTGGTAGCATCAAGAGCAGCCTTCAAATTGGTGTTTTGTTCTTCAAGCTTGGTGACTGAAGCCAGCTTTTCATCTGCGAGCTTGGTCTTCTCTAAAGCCGTTTTCTGCAACTCGGCCAAGTCAAGATCTTTCTTCTTCAGAGCATCCCTCAGTTTTTCTGCGGAAATCACAACAAGATCAGAGTCGGAGGCAGGCGAAACGCAAGGACAGTCGTCAAGATTCTCACCGAACATACCTTTTGCCTCCTCCTTCGCCTTTGTGAAGTTTTCTTGGACAAGCTTTTGGTCAAGCTCAAGCTGGATAAACTTGCTCTCCAATTCGGCATAGCGAGAAACAAGATCACAAGATTTCTGCGAAGGATCAATCGACAAACATCAAAGACAATTCACTTCCGAGTGACTAAGGAACAATCATAGCATTTCTAAGACTATGGCCGAACACAAACATTCGACCATAGTCTCGGGGACTACACCCAGTGGGTGCACTCAGTGTGCCCCCACTAGTTTCATCAGTTAGAGTCGACCAGTCGACCAACAACAAAAAAAACGGGAGGTGTTCTTCAGACTATAGTCGACTACCAGCAGTCGACCACAGTCTCGGGGAGTACACCCAGTGGGTGCACTCAGCGTGCCCCCATCGGTCTATGAATCTATTCGACCTAGTCGAGTAAGGAAAAAACTTACGACATAAAGCCTATGGTCGACTACCAGCAGTCGACCATAGCCTTGGGGACTACACCCAGTGGGTGCACTCAGCGTGCCCCCACTAATCCAGAATTTCAATCGACGCACCCAATGGGTGTAGGACAAACTCTAGGAATTTCAGAAAGAAGAGTTCTCAGATATCATATCCTAACAGAACAGGCGGTGATCGACTGACCTGAACATTACTCTGAAGAGCTGAACTGGCGTCATAGGCTGCCTGGCTGGCTTCTCGTATTGCCTTCACTTGCTCCATCATGACCCCCGCTTGGCGTGTTGCTTCCTTAGCAGCGCTAGCTTGGTCTTCTGGAACATGGTAGGTTGAGAAAAGCGAAGGTTGAGCAGCACTCGACGACGAAGGACGAGCACTCGTCAACGGCACCGCAAAGGTTACGGTAGGCCGAGTGACATTGTCTCCCTCCACGACCAACGTCTCGGGTGCTGGCACGTCCTGAGTCGCCTTGCCAGCAGACGCTTTCTTGCTCCTCCTCTGCCTTGGTGGTTCCTCGTCGTCGTCGTCGGGAAGATCGATAACGACGTTAGATGAAGCTGCAGAAAAAGAATCAAAATTAGAGACAAGAAGCCAATCGACTGAAGACGGAACTGCTAGAGTCATACCAGGTTTCGAAGTAACAACATCCTCCATCTCCCGATCTCCAGTTCTGGCCGAGGTATCAGAAGTAGCAGCACTGCAGTTTCAGAAGACAGTCGATTAGCTCATGAGTCGACCAAGAATAAGTTCATAAGGAGCAGACAAATTCAAGCTACACCATTACCCTGAGATAGTGGGGATCACCATCTTCATCTTCGGCAAGACCTTCGCTGACTTCGACGGCGCCACCCGAGATTGCTTTGGAGCTTTCTCAGTCGGCGCCGGAGAAGTAGTCTGAGGGCGCTTGGACGACTGCGTGACGGTTGCGACCCCCTTACCGCGCTCGACCGCGGGATCATGGATAAGCTTCGAGCGTGTCTCCGAGCGAGGAGGTACAACTTCCTCCTCCTCCTCCTCTTCTTCCTCCTCACCAGAGTCATCACCCTCATCATCGTCGTCAGCATCCGAATCCCACTCCTCCGGGCTTTCGCCCCCACTTCCTTCCTCCTCCTCAGTCGGTGTTTGCGCGCCATTGGGCATTGAGTATAACTCCGTGGTGGCCTGCCAGGCAACAAAGCAAAACAAAGATCACTCGACCGATTCGCAGCGAAGCAGAATGAATAAAGCAAGATTGCAATTGGAAACAAGTGGCCATACTGTGTCCGGTGTGTAGGTACAGTCGAGTGGTGCGATCCTCCTAGCCCCTCGAGGGTTGTCCTTATTCCCCGTGATTGCGGCCACCCACCTCTCCAGTGTGGTGTCGTCGACCGCTTCTGGATGGACCCGAGTGGTGTCTTCGGTACCACAATACAGCCACATCGGGTGGCCTCGGTACTGAAGTGGTTGGATGCGCCGCCTAAGGAAGACCTCCAGAAGATCCATACCCGTCACTCCGTCCCTGACGAGTTGGACTACGTGCTCCATCAGCATTTTTACCTGAGCTTTCTCCTCAGGAAGCACCTTTAGAGAAGAGGGTTTGTCCACTCGGTCCATGGAAAACGGAGGGAGACCAGTCGACTGCCCCGGCGTCGGCTCGTCTTGGCAGTAAAACCAAGTCGACTGCCACCCTCTGACCGACTCAGGAAGAGTCATGGCCGGGAAAGTACTCTTATTCCTCATCTGAATCCCAAGACCCCCGCACATCTGGATAACCTTAGTCCTCTCGTCACCCGGACTCACCTTTTTCACCGTCTGGGAGCGACAGGTGAATATGTGCTTAAAGAGACCCCAATGAGGTCGACAACCCAGAAAGTTCTCGCACATGGAAATGAAAGCAGCGAGATGGGCGATAGAATTGGGGGTGAAATGGTGGAGTTGCGCTCCAAAAAAGTTAAAGAACCCTCGGAAGAAAACACTCGGCGGCAGAGAAAATCCACGATCAATATGAGTGGCCAGGAGGACGCACTCACCCTCTTGCGGCTGCGGTTGACACTTGGACCCCGGAAGCCGTGCTGACCCGTGGGGGATCAGACCCTCGTTGGCCAGGTCATTGAGATCCTTCTCAGTGATGGTCGAGCGGATCCAATCCCCTTGGACCCAACCTTTCGGCAAGCGGGACCTTGACGAAGATCCACCCCGACTGGAGTCTCTCCCCTTTGCTTTCCCCGCCGCCGTCGCCTTCTTCGTGTGCTCCAAGGCCGCCGTCTTCTCCTTCACCATTGTCGCCGGCAAAGCGCGCGAGGAGTGGATAAGCAGAGGCGAGAGCGGGCGCAGCGGGCGGAGGCAAAGAGGGCGGAGAGAAGAATGGGAAGGCACTGTTCAAAAACCCTCGCCCGACGCTTTATATAAGGACACTTTCGAGTGGCTAACTAGTAGGCCCGGGCGGTCCTGTCACATCCCGAAACAGTCGCGCACGCATGATACGTGGCTAAAAAGGCGACACAGAAATCGAGGCGTCCACGCCTTATCCCATCCGAGTACCGTGGTCCGCCCCGCTTCGCGCGCTTCCCAAAATTCGGATCCCGCAAAATCCGCTAACGGCAGATCAATCTGTCAGACGATATCTTTCCTATGATCCGTCACTCGGAAGTTCACCAAAGTTCACTCGACAGAAGAAAGGAATGGATCAAGGCGACTGAAAGACAAGTTGATGCCAACGTCGAAAAGAAGAATCGCTGATCCAGGATACGACATAAATCAAAGCACGGGAAATAGGTCGGAGAAAATCACCAACTCCTTCCTCACTCGAACCTCGATCCATTCGGGGGCTAATGATGAGGTTATGTACCTAGGGTAGGGTCATGGACCTATCTAGGATACCCTACCCAAGGACATCCTTAGAAGAAACTACCTTCCAGTCGACCAAGAGGGACTTCACTCGACGAACTCAAGGACACTCGACGATGAAGATAACCACTCGACCATGAAGCTAACCACTCGACGGCCAGGAGACCTAAAGTCACTCAGCACGCAACAGTCTGTCATTAAGTAGCTTTAATAGTCTTCATGGCACTTTATGAGGGCGTTACCTGTAACCCCCTGTCTTAATGTACTTTAAACCCTGCATAACTGAGGGCCGGAGGGGTCTGGCGAACTCTATATAAGCCACCCCCTCCTCAGTGTAAAGGGTTCGCACCCCTGTAACTCATATACACAGAAACCAGTCGACCGCCTCCGGGCTCCGAGACATAGGGCTGTTACTTCCTCCGAGAAGGGCCTGAACTCGCTAAACACTCGTGTGTACAACTACTCCATAGCTAGGATCTTGCCTCTCCATACCTACCCCCCATTCTACTGTCAGACTTAGAGCCACGACATTGGCCGACTTCCTCATTGATTGGGCCGAGACCCAATATTTGCCGCCTGCTCCAGACTCCACTCATTGGCGGATGCATTTCGATGGCTCGAAAATGCACACCGGACTGGGAGCCGGCGTCATCCTCACCTCTCCCAAAGGCGACAAGCTCAAATACGTGATGCAAGTCCACTTCGCCGCCTCCAACAACATAGCAGAATATGAGGCACTCATACATGGGCTCTGACTTGCCAAGGAACTCGGCATCCGCCGGATCCTGTGCTATGGTGACTCCGACTTGGTGGTCTAGCAGTTGTCAGGCGACTGGGACGCCAAGGATGCAAACATGGCAAGCAACCGCTTCCTCGTGCAGCAACTCAGCGGATACTTTGATGGGTGCGAGTTCTTTCACGTGCTAAGGAATGACAACGAGCAAGCAGATGCTCTGGCACGGATTGGCTCCACCCGACAAGCAATACCAGCCGGCGTCGCCCTACGCCGCCTTCTGAAGCCATCTGTCAAGCCGTCTCCTGATTCAGACTCCATCTTTGTGCCGGCTCTTCCCGAAGCAGTCGGATCCGACTCGAGGGCCCGAGAGGCCAGCACAGGGACATCGACAGGCGGCCCGGGGACTGCTACAGCCGCGCCCGGCCCGGGGACTTCAGAACCCGGCCCCGGGACTTCAGCAGTCGGCCCGGGGACTTCTCCAACATAGTAGGCGGAAGTAGCTGCCAACCCGCCGCCTCCCCTCCCAGCCGCCCTCATTCAAGTTGCAGTAGTCGCAGTCGAAGAAATTGCGGCGCCCTCATGGGCCCAGCCAATCCTCAAGTTCTTGGTGAATAAAGAGCTGCCAACCGATGAAGTCTCAGCCCGACAGGTGCAGAGGCGAGCTGCAGCTTACACCATAGTCAACAGAGAGCTGGTGCGACGAAGTGTAACAGGGGTTTATGAGCGGTGTGTGGAGTCGGACCAAGGCCAAGCAATACTCAAGGATATCCATCAGGGCGAATGTGGCCACCACGCGGCTTCAAGAGCCCTGGTGGCCAAAGCTTTCCGCCATGGGTTCTTCTGGCCCACGGCCCTGGAAGAGGCCAAGGAGCTAGTTCAGAAGTGTCAAGGGTGCCAGAGGTTTCACTCCAAGCCACACCTGCCGGCTTCTGCATTCAAGACCATCCCCATAGCCTGGCCCTTCGCCGTATGGGGATTGGATATGGTGGGACCATTCAAGACAGCCCGCGGTGGCTTGACTCACTTGCTGGTTGCGGTGGACAAGTTTACCAAGTGGATATAGGCAAAACCAATCAAGAAGCTGAATGGGCCGACTACCGTGACCTTCATCTCCGACATCACCACGTGGTATGGCATCCCGCACAGTATCATCACCGACAACGGCACCAACTTCGCCAAGGGAGCCTTGGCCCGTTTCTATGCAACACAGGGCATCCACCTGGACTTAGCGTCCGTTGCCCACCCCCAGTCAAACGGACAGGTGGAACGCGTAAACGGCCTCATTTTGTCCGGCCTCAAGCCCCGACTGGTCGAGCCTCTGGAGCGTTCGGCCGGCTGCTGGCTCGACGAGCTGCCGGCCATCCTCTGGAGCTTGCGCACAACTCCAAACAAATCAATAGGCTTCACGCCTTTCTTCCTCGTCTACGGTGCCGAAGCCGTCATCCCGACGGATATCGAATTCGACTCCCCAAGGGTCACCATGTACACCAAGGCGAACGCCAAGGAGGCACGAGAAGACGACGTCGACTTGCTGGAAGAGGGCCGGCTGTTGGCACTCAGCAGGTCGGCCATCTACCAGCAGAGCCTGCGCCGATACTACAACCGCAAGGTGAAGCCAAGGTCCTTCCTGGAGGGAGACCTTGTGCTCCGGCTGATCTAGCGAACAGCTGGCCAGCACAAGCTCTCGGCACCTTGGGAAGGCCCTTTTATCATCAGTAAGGTATTGGGCAATGATGCCTACTATCTGATCGATGCCCAGAAGCCCAGAGCGTGCAAGAGAGATGATTCGGGCAAAGAAACAGAGAGGCCGTGGAACGCAAACCTCCTCCAAAGGTTTTACAGTTGAAAGCAGTATGTATCACGCTACCTTTTTTACTATGTATAAAGACTTCGGGTCCCCCGAGAAGAGCTCGGGACTGCCCTCTTTTATCCATATGATAAGTATCATGCCTATGAGAATGTATAGTATTTTTCTTCCGCCTGACACCGGGTTCGACCAGTCGGCCCAGAGCCTCGCCGCCTTCTACAATATGCCGCCCCCTGCAGTCGGACAAGTAGTGTGCCGGCACCAAAGCTTCCTTTGTCAGAAGCCACAGCTCGCAGAGCGACTGCATGGCGGGCAAAGGTCGCAAAGAGGTGCCCCACACGAAAAAACGACTAAGGAGGGAAGCGCATATAGTAGCACGCGGCATCGCGCCTGGCCGTCTGGCTGCTTGGCGGCCAGACGAACGGCCTCCACCTTACTACCCAAAGCTCTGACTGGTTAAAACCTAGCCCCCCTCACAAACGGCTAGAACGCTAAAACCAGCCACGATCCGCAGAGCGGCCGCCTGGCTGGTGAAAGCAAAGCCAAAAGGGTCGGCGGCAAAGGAAAAAACCAAGGAGAAAAAAGGAAAGAAGAGTGGAGGTCGGCACAGTAAGCATAAGCGATGATAAAATATTTTTACATGCATAAAGGCCTCTGGCCAGCATTCAAACAGAGTTTGATATACACCCCGCAGGTGGAATTGTGCGAATTTAACCAAAGTGTTCAAAGTAGCAAGCAGAAAACAGATAAAATTCTAAGGCGCAGCAGAGGACTCTGGCTGGGCGGTGCCGGTTGGCGCGGCAGAAGGCCCCGACTGGCCGGTGCCGGATGGCGCGGCCAAGGGCTCCGACTGAATGTTGGAGTCGGCCACGCCACCTGGCGCGGCAGGCGGCTCCGTCTGAGCAGAGGGATCGCCGGCAGCAGGCGGAGCGTTGGAGTGCTGGAGGACGGACGCGGTAGCATCCGTCGGAGGAACGGGCGGCAGGTCCGCACCCACTTGAACGCCTCCAGTAGCGGGCGGCACCTCGGTGCGTGGCTCGTTGCTTGAGGCCCGGTCAGGTTGGGGCTGACCGTCCGCCCCGACCTCCGGCATGTCGACGTCGCTCTCGTCTTCCTCCTCCTCCTCCTCCTCTTCCTCCTCCCCGTCCTCCCCCTCGTCGCTGGAGGCGATGACTTCAGCGGAGTCTTTGCTGTCTTCTGGGTTTAGCCCAAGCCATTCATGCGGAGCTTCACCGCATTCCTCGACCACCTCTGGAACGAAGACACTGGTGTCGGTGAAGTCGGCGATTGCCGCTGCCCTGCTGACAAGCTCAGCTTCCACCACCACCAGCTCCTCCTGCGCCTCCAGTCGGAACGTGGCTAACTGGGCTCGATCTATCCCAGGGTACCACGCCTTGACGAATTCCAAGGCCTGGCGCGCTCCTGCCCGGGCTGCTGAGCCCTTCCAGGCCTCCAGGCGGCCCGCCGCCACCTCCAGCCAGTCGGCAGTCCGACTTGGGGTGCGTGGGGCCGGCAAGCCTAGCCAGAGGGCAGAGACCGCATGGGCTCCGATGCGCTGCAGGCGACGCAGCAAGCGGTGAGCGGGCCGAAGCCGGGCCTGAATGCTGAGGACCTGTTCAGCAAGGGTCCGAGGGGCATCAGCGGTGATCTGCGCACCCTCTGCCCTTTGCTCCTCGCACTGGGCCTCGATCATCTAGGTGGCGGCTACAGAATGGCCCGGGAAGAAGTCTGTCCGGGCAGAGGAAGAAAAAGGCCAAGGTTATAAGCAAGGACTGATAACTCAAGACAAGAAACTAAGAGAATAGGGCTTACCATCGACCAAGTCCTCAATGCTGCTGAAGCAGGCCGTCACCTGGGCTTCCTTGTCGGCCCAGGCAGAGCCCTCGAGCTCAAACTCGGCAAGGAGGCTGGTCTCCGCCATCTCCACCTTCAGCTCGGCCGCCTTGAGGTTTTCCGCCTGTTCGGCAAGTTGGGCGGCCAGGCGGTCCCGCTCCTCCGCCAGCTTGCTGCACTCCACCTCCTTGCCACGAAGGGCGGTCTTGGCTTCGCCCAGCTGCTGCTGCAGGTCGGCATTAGCCTCTGAAGAAAGAAAGAAAAGAAGAAGGCATCAGTCAAGCGGACAAGATAAAAGAAAGAAATAACCGAGGAGATTCGGCCCGACTGCTCAGTGTCAAGGGCTGACGAGCTCGAGGCGCCGATCTCCTGCGGCCACAGCGCCGAGGCCGCCTTCTCTAGATAGTGGCACGTGGGAATGCGGACCGCGGGAACCAGGACCGTTGCCACCATGGTCTCGGCCGGTGGCGCCGGCGGCGCCACTGGCTGTTCGTCCCACGGCTCACCAGCTGGCGGGGGCGGCGGCACGAAGACGTCCGGCATGGCTACGTCCCCCCCCTCCCCGCTCTTGGATCGGGTAGTCGCCGCCGGCTCCTCCGGCTGTCACCTCGAAGTCAGGCGGAGGCGGCGCATTGTTCAAAGGGGCCACAAATAGTGGCTCTCGGCGGCGGGCGGCCTCCGTGAGCCGTTCCTTCTCCGCGGCCTGAGCTTCCGCCTGCGCCAACGCCCTCGCGGCAGACGCGGCAGACAGGTCCGCCTGCTCCTTGGCCAGGCGGTCGGCCTCCTCCTCGTCGCGCGCCTCCCGCGCATTCCGCTCTGTCGCCTCCCGGAGGTCGGCGGCCGGGTCGATGCGCCGGCTGGTCGAGGAAGTCGCTGCCGACCTGAGGACCGAGCCGGCACCCGACTTCTCAAGGGTCAGCGGGGCCCTGAAATAAGAGGACAAGTCAGATGATTTTCACGACAGATTAATGAAAAAACACGGAGTAAGGAAATGATGCTTACGCCGACACCATAACTGGCACCTTCGGTTGCCTTTGATATTGGGTCGCCCTGGCCGCGGTCTCTTTCCGTGTGGTCGGTGCGTCCGGATTCTTGGGCTTCTTTGGGGCGCTGTCGAATAGGGTCGAGCCCTGTTTCCGCTTGCGCTTGCTGCCTGGGGCAGGCGGCCCAGAAGAGGGGCCGGCGCCGGTGGTGGCAGAGCTCCGAGCGGGGCGCGGCTCGTCTTCGTCTTCGTCGTCGTCAAGCCAGGTCTTCATGCCGCCGCCCCCCTCGGGGCCCTCTGCTCCGCCACTGTCGTCCGCTCTGCCGCCGCCGCCTGTCGCGTCGTCGACCAGGGCGGCCGCCCCCAAGTCGGGGTCGTCCAGGTCACTCTCCGCCCTGTCCGCCTGGAGGTTATCACCCGGCCCCAGGAGGGCGGTCGTTGCCTCGGACATGTAAATCTGAAACCAAGAAGGAATCAAGTCTTGAAGAAGTGGCGTCATAAAGAAAAACAAAACAGAAGAAACTTACAGCAGGAGGCGGGTTGTGGCGAGAGTACGGCCGCTTCCCGAACCGCCACTCCTTCTCCGACATCTTGAGGTCGGAGATCTCGTTCACCATCCGCGAGACTTTGGCAGGCGGCATTCCTTTCATGCACAGTCGGCACGGGTCGCGGTGTCCGCCCATCCGGAAGATCGAATGAGGGCGGCTCTGGAGCGGGAGAACCCGGCGCTCCACGAAGGCAACAAGAAGGTCGGAGGCCACGAGGCCCTCCGACTCTTGGAGCACTCGAAGTCGGCCAATGGCAGCCGCTGCGTCCCCCGACACCAGCTTCGGCTTGTACTTCCAGGAGACGCGAGCTCCGGTGGGGGGCTGGCCTCGTAGGCCGGCAGGTTGAGGAAGTCGACAGCAGGGTCCACGCTCTCGACGTAGAAATAGGACTGCTGCCACATCTTCACCGACTGCGCCAGCTTGATGACGGGGAAGGCGTTCCGTTTCACCGACCGGCACACGGCGACGAAGCCCCCGCACTTGGCCGCCGTCTCCTTGGTGGAGGTGCGGAGCTTTCCATAGAAGAACGCTCCCCACAGCTCGATGGTGGGGAGGATGTCGAGGTAGCCCTCGCACGCCTTGATGAAGGCGGAGAGCAAGGTCACGGCGTTGGGCGTGAGGTGATGGGGCTGAAGGTTGTAGAAGTTGAGGAAGGCGCGGAAGAAATTGCTCGCAGGGAGGCCAAAGCCCCGCAGGAAATGCGAGCGGAAGACGACCCGCTCTCCTTCCTGCGACGCCGGCGAGATCTCCGTCTCCGGCGGCACCCGTGCCTTGACAAAGGCCGCGCTGGGAATCCGGCGCGTGTCGCGGAGGAAAGCGATGTGATCCTCGATCACGGTCGATCCATCCCAGTCGCCCATGGCTCCAGCTAGCGGCGCGGAGAGGAAGGACACGTCGGCATCAAGCAACGGCGGCGGTGCTACGGCAGCAGCAGCAGCGGAGGCCAAGAGAAGAAGAAGAAGAGTGGGAGGGGGCGCGGGAACTTTGCCGCACCTCTCCCTCCTCCCTACTTATAGCGCCCGTGCTATGTAGCCGAGGGGGCGAGACGTGGGGTCGTGGGATTTACTGCGCCCACGTCCCCATGACCCCCCTGTCAATCGCGCGCATTTACCCCATCGTGAATAGTCGTGGGGATGGCAACCGCCCCCTCCGACACAGTAAATCCGCCCGGTTGCCGAGGCCTAGTAGTGGTGGGCCCGGCCCGGGTCATGTCCCGTCAAGAGCGTGGGATGGCAGGCTTGTCAGACAGGCGTGCGCCGCGTGGCGCGTCCGTGACGGGCGGCAGCTTGGGGAGGCTTAACAGGCACGCCACATGTTTCCCGCCTTGGAGTTCAAAATCAACCATTTAGCTCCGCCTGGGAGAGGCCGGCTCGAGCGGCCGACTGGCCGCCAGGCGGTCGACGTTCTTCCCGATCACGGGAAGGGCAGAAGCCGCTGAGACCTCGCGGCCCCTCAACCACGACGCGTCACCGGCTTTGGGGACTACTGTCGGAGTAATGGGCCACGGGTAGGCTCACCCGAGGCCCAAGATTTATCAAGATTTTGGGCCAGCTCCGCCTAGCTGAGCCCCAAGCCGAAACTCCGCCCTCTGAGGTCGGCTGGCTCGGCGGCCGGCTGCCAGAGGGTGGGTGACCCAAGACTACGACGCTCCGAGTGGCCAGCGCCTGGCGGCCGCCCTCCAGAGAGGGCGGCTACAGGCAGGCGGCTACTTCACGACTACGGGGCGGCCGAGCTCCCATCAGGAGTACAAGACGAAGTATGACTACAGTGAAGCACGTCGCCTCCCACGCTCGAGATGGGCGTGGCTACAGTGCTCCGTACATACGGAGATCTCCGCACGACGGAGCACTGTGCTGTGTCTATCCCGAGGTTGCTCCTAGCAGGCGGAGTCCTGTTCCCCATGACGGCCTGTCGCAAGGTTGTCAGAATCGCGATTCTGTTATACGATTCTATGACTTTACGATCCAAACTAACCCCTCTGATTCTACGATTTTACTTCATAGAATCTACGTTTCTACGATCCTGATAGTGAAGATTCTACGATTTGTGATCCTACCATCGGAGCTCCGATCCGATTCAAAATCACGATTCTGACAACCTTGGCCTGTCGGTACGGCCCGCCAGAGGCGGGCCCTATCGGACAGTGACCCCAAGGAAGACGGCGGAAGTTCGACCAGGCGGATCAGAGAGGGGCCGGCCTCCAGCAGGCGGCCGTCCCTTGTCCCGAGGCAAGCAAGCCATTAAGCTGACAAGACCAGGTGTGGCTACAATGTCCTCCCACCAGGCGGTGGGACTGTAGCCACGCTAAAGATGACCAAGCCCCCGTCACTTGGGATACAGCTACAGTAAACAGCCACCAACCAGTCGGCAGGGCCCACCAGGCGGAGGGCCCCAGCGGTCGGCGGAGAAGCCGGAGGCCGGAGACACTGACGGCCGGGCCCGGCAGCCGGCCAGATTACCATTGTACCCCTGGGGGGTAGGCCTATATAAACCCCCCAGGCCACCCATGCAAAGGGTTCCCACTCTGAGAGAACTAGCCAGAAACCTAGGGCCGGGGAGAGCTAGCCTTGCCTTCTCCTTCCCCTAGACACAGCTCAAGTTGCACTTTGTATCACTAGTGCCTTAGTGATCATGCGGAGACCCCACAGAGAAGGAGTAGGGGTATTATCTCCACGGAGAGCCCCAAACCTGGGTAAAGTTCGCCGGCGTACGTGTCTACGCCTCATCCCGCTTCCAAGCACCGGCGACGTTCTACTCGCTCCCACCATGATAAGCCATTCATTGGCATATGTCGCACCCAACCCCCGACACTCTCTCTCTTCAGAAAGACAGACACAAAGATAACTTGCTAATCTCCTCTGCTGGCACATTTACGTGCTGTTGACAGTTAACCTCATCGAAAGAGGTGTTGAAATATATATCGTCTGCCCGTTTTTATCTGTCTCGATTTTTGAATGGGTTGGCTGAAGCATAAATTTACTATAGGGTCAGAGTCAAGAGGTCTCAAGTTTAAAGACCCTGTCAACGCAGTATTAGAAAAATACGACTTTAAATCGATCCGACGTCTAAGTCTAAATAAGCCTAGATGTGAAAGAATTTGTCAAAATGTATTGTTTGCATGTCTTCATCAATTCCGAATTTTGAAGTAACTGGTTGGAGCATGAATCCGGTATGTTTTCGAGTCAAGAGGTCTTATGTTTAAGACACAATCAACCAAGACTTCAAATTTAGTTAGAGATCATGAACGGTAGAGACAAAATTAGTTTAAACCAATAATGACTTGGCTTGTATTCTAAGCCTGTCCCACATTATCTTCTATATATACCCCATATAAAGGTCAGAACAATACGACAAATAATTTTTTATATTTTTTGTAGCGGTTAATCCAACGACACCGATCATAGGTTCCTTCATCCTTTCATGGAGCGCCGTCCCTAAAAGATTAATCTTCTCTCCTCGGTGGCGCGACACTTGATCGATCAAAGATCAGATCCGTTCCAGTAGATCAAACAGTATTAGATTGATATTTTTAATTAGCCAAATCTTCTATTCCTAATAGCTACAACACACTACCTATTTCCCTAAACATGCAACTATGCCATATAAGTAAGTCATGCATGCAACTCATAAGTTACATTATTTTTACATTACTCTATGCATGCAACACACCACATTATCAATTCATGCATGTTAGTCATACTTTTTTTTTGCAGGGTTATCATAATTTATTCTTTGCATTAGATTTTGTATTGGCAATATATGTGTTGGTCAGTTGCATCATAACTATGTAATTCACCTTCGCATTTGGTTAGAATTGGCATTGTTTTAATTCCAATTCATTTTTTCCTTCTTTATATCATTTGTACAGTATTTTATTTCTTTTTTATGCCTACATTTGCTTCTCATTAATTTTAGATGTTTTTTACCAAATCTTATGCATTCTTTAGCAAGGTTCCCGCATCAACGCGTCGGGCAGCATCTAATAAACCCAAGGATCGGACCCAATTCGACGAGGATACATCAGCCTCTGAACGCATGGGGGTGGCTCGGTACGGCGGAAGCGAGCGTCCGGACCAGAGGGACGCAGGCGGCGCACACGATGACGCGGCGATGGGCGTGCTTCCCAGAGCAGCGCGCACGCGACGACGAGCCTACGCCTCCATCCGCGCGCGTGAACGCCATCAAACCAATCTACATCGACGACGCGCCTGCATCACCTCCAGCTTCATCGCCTACTGCATCCATCGTCCACGTGCACAGAATGATGCCATGCAATGCATGCATCATCACGCACTGGAAGGTACCCTTTGCATATACGGCACAATGTACGACATGCACCAAGGCACGGGAATGAACTAGAAGGTACTACGACAGTGCATATCAGGCCATCCACACACAAGACAAAGCCAAGGAGATCCATCGGAGGGAGAATCCACCAGCTAGCCGACTTCGATCCATCTGCGTATACGTCATCCTCGACTACACGCGCGCCGATCGTAGCCGCCGACAAGCCAGCCGCAAGCTACTCCCAGCAAATCCTAGCGGACTCTGCCGAGCGGCCGCGGTGCACGACGCCTTCACACAGTACCACACACCGTGGATTTACACCCGACGAAGCGAACCTGTATAAAGCCGCCGATATGTATCTGCGTCGACACCTCCTGAGCCGAGCTGCATCATTAAACCCATTAAGCGTCGGAGGAAGGCGGACAACCAACTATGCCACATTGCGCCACCGTGATGAGAAAGCTTTTGAAATGTTTTGTCTAAATGAAGGTGAAGATTTTTTTGAAATATTTTTCCTTTTTAAATGAAGCTGAGGACCTTATGTATTTTTTTCTAATTGAGGACTATATGCAAAGGGGCGCTCGCTCGTAGGGTGCAGCGGTAATTATTTTTTTCTTTTTACTTTTTTATTTTTTTGATGAAGGCGAGGATTTTTCTTAAATGTTTTTTTACGTGGAGGCGAGGACCTCATGTATCTTTAAATGAAAATATGAGCACAAATTTCTTTCAAGCGGCGTCACAGGGTGGTGTGCCAACTCCGGGTGAACACCAAGTTGTATGGCTACATCATGCCCAACAAAAAAGAAACATCTTCATTGATTACATCTATATGGAGAAGCGACCCCGCGTGCACCATTCACACGTCAGACAGGTATCAAAAGATATGTAATTTTTCGTCGACTTCTCCCGCACGACAAGACATCGACACTTTGTCGCTGCAGGGGATGCATCCACCATCGTCGACACGCCAATGCAATGACATCACCGACACTTCATCACCAAGGTCTACATCAACATGATCTTCATTATTTACGTCAAAAAAGCATAATCTTCATCAACACACACCGCCGCCACCTCGTCCATATGGTGCACATCTCCAGCATCCTCTGACATACTTTTCTGTAAGACATGGCCTCAATGACGGCAAAGATTGTGTCACGACGACAACGTCGACCGCGTCATCTACGACAACATGATTGCATCGACACGGCGTCACTATAGTGACGACCGTACACGGCCACACGGTCCTGGTAAAACCAATGTGTGCTCGACGGGCTTTCTCTAGTCCTGACAAAACTGATGAACTCATTACCGACGACAACCTCTGACATCCGCAAGATGCATCATCCATGACCGCAGCTCCGTCATCTACAACATATTGCAAAAATTTTGCGCATTTGGCTTTGCGTGGCTTCATCATCCACGACGACTACACCATCAATCATGACTACCTCGACCACGTCTACTACATGATCGGCTACCTCGACATCGACATCCACGGGTACGTCTACAACTACATCGGCAACAACTACAGTCAACAGCGTCCGCGTTGTCTCTAGCGTCCATGTCACTAAGGATGTGACTAAGGAAGGGAATAGAAGAGAGACAGGGCACTAGAAGGGGACACAGTCACCGCCTTAGGTGCCGACCCATCAGAGATGCAGTTGATGATGGGGCAATGGAGAAGACGATAGACACGCAAGACTTCAAATACAATCACAATCGCCTACTTCATTTCCTCTACGACTTAGGGGGGGGGGGGTGTTCGAAATATAAACGTGTTAGTTAGAGATAAGGAGGGATAGAGATAGAATTTGTTTAAATCAATAATGACTTCTCTTATGATCCAAGCCTCTCGTCACTTTGTACTTTCATATATACCCCATATAAGGATCATATCAATATAAAATATGTTTAGGGTTCTAATATTTTCTTCAAGAGGGCCCTAGTCCCTGGGAGGGGATTTGGAGGCAGAGGCACGTAGATTGTGGGTCGTCGATCTGCGCCAAGATTCACAACCTTGTTTGTGTATTTCGTGTATCTCCTGGTGTATATCAGTATACATAGATCTATTCACATCGTAAAGCGAAAGCATTATACATGTTTCTGTGAGTCCGTGTTTGAAGGTATAGATATTTTGTTGAACAGTGCATGTTACAAAGTGCCCACTAAAATGCTAGCCTTGTGCTGAAACTGTCCACTGTGTTCTTCTATCTTCCTGTCTTTTCTTCAAGTACCCTTTGCTTTTCTTCTTAGAACTCTTGAGTTCTAGCAGCACTGTTGTAGACAAGAAGCAATCCAAGCTATTTTGTTGCGAATTGCTCACATACGGCAACGACCGGACGACAGTATGAGACGTATTCTATAAGCTTATCCAACACAGGTTAGTCAATGTATTGTGCTTGATGTTCTTCGAAATGTTCTTGTAAGCAAAAATTATGTATATAGATGCTGGGTTGTATCCCCTCTGGTCCACCGGGACCGGCTGGGCATGCAGGGTGTGGCCGCTTCTTACTGTGGGGTGTCTTCCTAGGCCTGATGGCTGATATCGGGCTAGGGGTGAAAGGTGGCGCCTTTTGATTCTCCTATCATGGTTGCGTGGCCGTGATGTGGATGGTTGGAGGTGCCTAGGGGCATGGTTACGGGAGCGGTGGTCTTGGATGGCGGGCTCGACGGTTGGCTTTTCGACAGGCTCCGTGGTAGCGGTGGTAGCTTCACCTTTTGGTCGTGTGGGTGATAAAGTGTGTAGTGGCGGGAGGCTCTGGTCTGCTCTGGCAGTAACCAGATCTGGTGTGGCTGAGCTGACCCTTGTTGTGGTGGTCATTGGGATCCTCCCGTGGTGTAGGCGAGTTTCTAAGCAAAAACTCTGTGTTTCTGGCGCCGGTGACAACAACATCAGTAGATGTTGCTTGCTTCCTGAAGGCGCCGTCGTGGATCTTTTCCTTGTGCTAGGCTCCGGGGTGAAAAGTCTAATCTTTTAGACTTGGTAGCGGCGACGCTTCGTGTCGTCACCCTCTTGGGGGCGTTGTCATGGGGCCAGGTGTCTTCAGTCGGGCCTGGGTTAGGTGTTAGGCATGTTCTAGTTTTATGTTCATCCTTTAATCTGTTTAGTAACTGGGCCTCCCGTCATATATATTGTACTGTTGGGACGCGTATTTTATTATGTTGCTGCTTATTTGTTTTATATATGTATTAGTGGGGCGAAGCCTGTCCGAAAAATAAGCAAATAAATGATTTTGATGCAGTTCCTGAACTAACCGTGCACGATGGCGCCGTATCTTGAGTAATTCTGCATCTTGTGCTGCGTTTCTTGCAAACACCTGAGTTTCCTTTTATTCATTCCTCCTGTACAATCTGTTACCACCCTGCAAACCACCATTGCTGATCCAACCAACCTGTACTGTACATATGTAGAGTACGTACTACTCAGTGCTCAGGGAGCCAGCATCTCTCTGCTCTCTCCGGCAACTTTTGGGTCAGGCCATCAAAATCATGGCCTGGACACCGCTCGCAACTATCCGGATCTCGCCGACGTATCATCTCTCCTTAATTAACAAGTATACTACAGTAGTACAGTACGTACTACATAATGCTGCAGCCGGGATCCTGTTCTTGATGCTGATAAGCAGGAGGAGCAGGGTAGGACGAGTAAACCGGGTAGGACGCCATGGCGTTGTACTGCTGATACGCGGGGTACATGACCGGCGCAACCGCGTTCTGAGAGTATCCGCCGCCGCCTCCGCCACCTTTGGAGCCGCCACCCTCCTTGCCGCCGAAGCTCATGCCACTCCCGCTGCTGTCGGCGCCGCCGTACCCGTAGCCGTCCTTCTTCTTCTCGCCGCCGCCGTACCCATAGGCTGCGCCGTAGCCGTCCTTCTTCTCGCTGCCGCCGTACCCGTAGGCGGCGCCGTAGCCGTCCTTCTTCTTGTCGTCACCGGAGGACACGCTGAGGAGCTCTGCGTAGCCCAGGCTGCGCCGGAGCATCGTGGTCAGCGTGATCGGGTCGACGCCGTCCCCGACGATGATGATCTTGTCCCCCTCCATCGTCGCGGATGTCACGCCTGACATGCCAACGGCAGCCTTGAAGGCCTTCCTCCTCTTCCTCTCATCATCCAGAGCCAACTTGAGGACAATCTTTTGCTGCAACAGATACAAGAAAATTCAGAACTATGCACAAAATTGATCGGACTGAACACTCGCTAGTCCTGGAACAAGAGAAGCAAACTGAACATACCTTAACCATCTTGCAACTTGCACAAACTCTCACGGGATCTCCAAGCTAGCTTTGACAGTACACTATCTAGCAGAGTAGCTAGCTACTCCAGAAGATTGATTTTGCTTTTGTGCAGTGTGACAGATGCAAGAGATGAGCCGCCTCTTATGAGCGAGAAGACGTTGTGGCCTTTTATAGGCAGGCAGAGAGGCAGAGGGACGAGGGAAGCCGCAAAGAAGGGTCTGGAGAGAGAAAGGTGGCCAAATGGAACAAACAACCAATCAGCCAACCAAACAGTGCATGCGCTATACTGAATCACTATACTGAATCATTGACAGGCCAGGCTCAATATCGTATTAGTGGTTGATACTCCCTGGTCGGTGCTAGTGCGGCAGAAGTTTCCACGCATTGGTCCAAGGCATCAGTGATCCCCTTCAGAAAGGCAGACAGAAGATATCTTGGTAATCTCTGCTGGCTGCCACTCACATTTTCGTGGTGTTTTTTTTTTCTTTTCCTTTTGCGATGGCACATTTCCGTGGTGTAGACAGCTGAGCTTATCGAAAGAGGCCATATCCTTATCATATACTCCCGTCTCAAAATAAGTGTCTTAACTTTATACTAACTTTAATACAGCAGTTTTGCTAGAACTCATCTAGATGAGATATAATTTGGTCTCATTCACCTTTTATAGTCATTGGATGTGATGCTATAAGATGCGTGTGTGCTGACGTGGGTTGTATCTGTTCTTGTTTTCAAAGTGAATGAGACCAAATTATATCTCATCTAGATGAGTTCTAGGTACTCCCTTAATACAGTGTTGTACTAAGTTTGAGATACTTATTTTGGGACAGGTGATACTTATATAGAATATATTTGTTTGTTTCTGCCGTTATTGAATTCCTGAAACTATCAGTAAAGGTCATTTTGTCGGAAGAGGGTTCTGAATTTTTTGCTCTTGCCGTCTGAAGAAAGTGTGTGAAAAAATATACGTCGAATGGCCAGTTATCCATACCTTTTTCTTTACGGATTGAAAATGGCAATATTGACGTTCGAGAAATTGGAGCACCTGAGGTTCACGGCACAATCGTGACCCTAAATCATACTTTTCATACTATAAGTAGATACTCAAAATTCGTTTGAACGTCGACCATTCTTACTTAGACAGCCTTTACGTTGACCTAGATATTCTGCTTGTCGTTTAAACTTTATGTAATTCTACTTAAGTAATGTTTGTTTTGGTGAAGCTCTTTGGAAGAACGCGTACAAGATGCCCACAAATTCAACTAAATATTGCTTTAAGATGATGGTTGAACATTCTCAATGGCAATTTGGGCATAGAATTGATTTAGATTACGCTAATCCACTTTTTTTTCCAATCTGTTGTTGCCTATTTTGTTTTTCCGACCTTATTTTTCCCATTTCATTGTTTAGCTGACCAGTGTTTTCCTGTTTTCAAGGTTATGTTTTTCGCAGCTGATTATAATGTGCTACCGCAGATTGAGTGTTAGATGGTGTCTTCCAATTGGTTTCCTAGCCGAATCCCTCCTAACTGCGCACTGATATTTTGGGGGATAATCATTGGAGGGGTCCTCAAAAGATCTACATTATGGGGTGCCCCGCATCATTGTCAAGCACGAACAGTTCAATTAATCTCGTGGGACAAAAAAGTTCACAGACAAAGAAAGAGTTTAATTTTAAACTACTCTGTTAGCTCTCCAAGCCGAGGTTCACATGACATCAACTGATTTTTTTTTTTTGAAATGTAACATCAACTGATTATAGTACTCGATGATTCGTGACAGAAGAAGAACCTTCGTTGTTTATGTTCCTGCATTATCAGCATCAAAACAAAACAAGTACTTTATACCGTTGCTTAGTGTGGCCGAAAGAATCTGGCCAAAACTAAAAAAATAGCGAAATGTCCCCTGCAAATCGGTCATCAGAAGATAGTTTACTAATTTTTCACTTGCCAATTTCAAGAGGCTTTTGTAAACCGAATGCCACAGCTTCGTTGATCGCATTCGGAATCCTGTTGGCTCTTCAGCCCAGGCCACATGCAGATGCAGCTCTCAGTTGGTCCTGAAGAAGTTGCTAAGCGAAGAAGAGGAAGATTCTAGCAGAGGAGACAGGAACAAAAGAGCCGTTTTGCCACCGCAGTTTCTTGCTTGAGGTTTAGGTGTTTGCTTGTCTTGTCGTCAAGTTAACATCAAAATCGGCGGCATTTGTCCACGCCGTGATTTGCTTCGTGTCCTGTCCAGTCCAGCCGGCCTACGCAGTAGCCCTGCATGCTTGGCGGGGCGAGGGTGGACACGTAGGGAAAAACGCAGCGTCACTCTGGTCTCGCATTTTTCGTCAGCCACAGGAGGACAGCGATGGCCCGATGGCCACGGCCAGCAACATGTGCTAATTTGGTTATGGCATGAGGTAGCCTAACGTACGCCTAACACAAGAACACAACCATGAGTGCAGCATTGTGAGCCTTTATCACGGACGTGTCCTTCATCCGGTGCTATTGAGGGTCTGGTGTTTGGCGACTTGTGCGCTGGCTTCGCCTGATTCAAAGCCGCCTTGTTGTTGTGGCGATGCTTGGTTGAGGTGGTGCGGACGGCGGGGCGATGGCTTCGCATCCGATGTCGTTGCGATTTGTGTGGCAATGATAATGATGGCATGAGGAGAAGGGCTGAGGCGTGTCCTTCGTCAACAACTGTTCAGCGTGTTCTTGAGTATGAAGTCAGAGTTGTAGCGTCGTGGAGCGATATGGCGGCTGTTGACATCAGATTTTGGCACGGTTAAGGACTTATTTAAGATGGCCTCAAATGGAGAAGTGATCTTCATGAAAGATTTTCGTATTGTTGATATGAACATCTTTGAAGTTTGGGTTATCACCGTCCGATTTCATCTCGAAAGCCGAAACTATACTCAAAATACTAAGATCTTATATTCAGAGTACAGTTTGTCCGATTAAGCCCCAAAGACGACCTCAAATGGAAAAATGATCTACACGAATTGTCTTCGTCTCGTCGAAATGATCGATTTTGATATAAAAATCATTTAAATCCGAGTTTGTATACAAAAGTTAGAGCTATCGGAGTGGAGTCCTGTCATGAGGCATGATGTGGCGCGCCCCACCAGACCTATGTCTGATGGGTAGCGCGAGGGAACGGGTGTTTTGCATCACAGTCCGTTTTGCGCGAGCGATTTAACCTTCAAGATGACCTCTGATCAAAAAATGTTCAACACAAAAGTTTTTTGTCTCGTTGAAACAGTCAAAATTGCTTTTGGACACGTTTCCATCCGAGATCGTTTACTACCTCAAGCATGACCCGGAAGGTGCAGCCAGGTTGTAAACCGAACCGTTTTGAAAAGTTTGATTCCAAATTTAACTAGGGTTTTGGACGTGAATCCAAGCCTTTTCTTTGCACGAGAAGTCCAGCCGCCTCTTATATACCTAAGGGGTGACGGCCGATTGAACAACGCACAATCGATCAATTCATCTACCACCTTTTATCTTTTATCTTTTCTCCTTAACCCTAGTTCTTCTTCTTCCTCGTTTTTCATTCGTTCTTCTTGTTGCAGGGCGGCGAACCTCGAGGCCCTAGGGGCGGTCAGGCCGACCTAGGGCAGCCCATAGCCGCCGCGCGCCCTGACAGGGTCCCTCCCGGGCGTGTGGGGTTTCGGGTCTTCAAAAGCACCCACCAGATTGCCTGCGTACCGCACTTCCGGACGGGTCTCCTTCGAAGTGAGCTGCGGTGCATCACCCTCGGTGTTGGAGGTACACGATGACGTGTTCGTGTGCGAACACACTTTTTGGCGACTCCGCTGGGGACGAAGCTTTGAACGGTCTCCGGCCTGTTCTTGCTACGAAGAGATCGTCATCTAGGGTTTGCAATCTACAAAGGTAATATGAACACCCAATTCCCCTTTGTAGATGCAAATAATTCATATATTGTTGCTAGATCACCTAATGAGCATAATGTATCGGCTAGCCCTAGTTTTATCAATCATGCATCTAATTATGCGCAAGGCCGATGCAAAATAATCTTCATGCTTCAAATTCTTATGATTTTAGCAACGTACAACATATGTATCCTAACTCGCATGCATCGGCAACCCCACAGATCCATATGCCGATGAACAACATGATGAGTTTGGTTAATCAATTTGAAACACCTCATGTTAAACTTCTCAATAGCACACAAGAAAGTGTTTCACCCTTTCATTCATTGGCAACTAATTTGCAATATGTAAATCCAACATTGCTGATGGATGAGAGAATTGACCATGCTACTACTAGATATCGGCCAGTTACTCTCAACCGTCATATGCTACACCTCATGTTAGTAATTTTTCGGCACCGTATACAACTGTAGATTCTCATAATTCGGCTCCGCACCTTCATGGTCATAACCGAATAAGTGAAAATTTTCCAGGAGTTCACATGCCATCATATAATATTGTAGCATATGATGCATCCTCTACGCAATTGCATAATTTCGACAGCACCTCATTGCCGAAAGAATCTGAAAGTATTGCGGAGCAATCCCTTCCAGAAGCGATTGTGGCTGCATTAAAAAAGAGTTTGGCACAAAACAAGAGAATTAATGCTCTTTGCCTTGAACAATATGAAAAGGGGTTGTTTCCTGATTATGCTGCAATAAAGGTTAGAGTTTTGCAGGAAGATGAAACTTCATCAATTGGTAGTATTCGTGAGAGAGAATATTGTTATACAGAAGTGCATACACCTCCACCTAGTACCGCAGCATATTATACACCCCCTACACAATTACAAAATTTCGGTAACACTAACACTTCATTGCCAAAAGATCCTAAAAGTATTGGGGGGGCAACTAATCTAGAGCGGGCTGAAATTGAGAGGGGAGTTAAAGCTTTGCGCGATAGGGTGCAAGTACTTCGCCAAGAGAAAATTGATAGGGAATTAGCTCAAAGAAAAGAAGCTTTGCCAATTGATATAACCGGTGAAAAGAATGATGATTCGGAAACTAAAAGTGCTTCGGTTGAAAAAGCCGAATCAAGTAGTATAGATTCTGAATCCATCTAATCGAAAGAGGCAAACATTGTTGAGAAAGGGCATGAAAAGTATAGCAAGACAGCCATACTTGATTTTTCTGAAGTTAATGGAACCTACTTCCTGCCCTATGAGTTTCGTGTCATAGAAATTGACGAGCTTCAAGAACAAGAACAAGTAGCCAAAGAAAGTTTGGTGGACAAATATCTTCAAACTAATGATGCACGAAATCAAGAAAAAGATGATGACAAGGCGTTGGGGAGCTATCCGAAGGCGGAGCAAGATATTCTTCAAATCACACCATCATCACGCTCTCCCAACATATTTGAAGAGGTATGTGTAGCAATTAATTTACCTGTTTTCAGATTTGGTCATGACTTAGTTGTTGATGCATATATTAGAAAAAGTTTCATAAGAAATATTGAGAGACCAATGAATAAGGGTAATTTATTTGTTAGCAATCATATTATCACAAAGCATATCGATCAACACATACATCATTCAGAAAGACCGATAGCGAAAAATTATTGCAGCCAAAGCTTTCCCCATTGCTTTGTCTAAAGTTCATATCTAATTGGGTAGCTTTGCTTATTTCATACTTGGCTTACTCTTGGTCTCAATTGAGGCATGCATGTTCTAACTACTTTGATTTCAGAAATTTAAAGCCAAGGTTAAGTTCTTTTGAGAAATTCGATGCTGATATAATATATTATCCAAAGACATCGGAGATAGAGTGCAAAACACTATGCATATCCGAATGGGGTGATGTAAAATCTGAACCATTCGTTTGCTTACCTCCAAAGCTGTTCTCACATCAAGACCGGCTAGAAGATAAAAGGTATACCTTCAGTTCAAACATGTGTGATCAAATCTTTGATCTGTTGTTGAGAAATAATTATATTAGAATTCTTGATCACCATGTTGAGCCTTCTGTCCAGGGACGAATGTATTTTAAGTTGCATAATTCTTCCGAGCATAATTTGGAGGATTGCAACATGTTTCATCAAATAATTAAATCAGCCATTGATAAAGAACGATTGAAATTTGTTGAGACACCAAAAGATGACCAGTCTATTCCGATTGGTCCTGATGGCAAAAAGTTTTTGCATCGGTTACTTCAAGCCGATCCATTTAAAGAGAATGTAACAGCTGCAGGTTATGGGATCAAGCTTTCAAGTAAAGAAGTTGTTGAAGAGCATAACGAATATAATTTTGAGGGCGAGAATTCCATGGAAGCAATAATGGAGACACCAAGGACTGGGGGGCAGCAAGCAAATCCAATGATCAATGAAAGCAAAACAAAAGAAAACAAAGGCCGAAAGCGCAAGTGTAAGAGAACAAAAATCACCTTCGTTGAACTATTGGATAAATATCAAAAGAAGAGTGAAGAGAAGAATACTTATCGGTCAAATCATGCAAAGAAACCAAGATCACCCTCAAGGCACAAATATGAGGATTGGTATTGGTAAAGTGAGAATTTCAATGCAACATATCCATATCCTTATTTTGGGCCGCCAATGCCAACGCCGTGGATGCCTCCCTATGCTCATATAGATCCATATCCAACATGGGACTGGTATGATACAAAGGCACATTCTCCATCTTATTTTAGACCATCTCACCAATATTATGCAGCTCCGAGAAGATCTACATTTGAACAATCACATGTTAAAGACCGTTTCAATCATAAGGAATCGGTCCAGAGCTCAAGGAAGAAGAAAGAGGCAGTAAAGCAAGTTTACCGCGTGAAAAGAGATGGTCGTAAGTGTGCTACTTCAGATTTGATCTCAAATAACAAAGAGCCAATTAAAGTGTTGACATTGGCTACAAAAGGCAAAGAAGTGAAGCAATCAATTGACAAAAATCAAAGTGCCAAATCTGAAGAAGAGAAGTGGAGAGTGCACAAGGCCGAAAAGGAATTGCCATTGGTCAAAACGAAATCACAGCCAAGATGCCCACTCGGCTTATCATATTGCCAAAAGAAGAAATTACAAAAAATTAGTGCACAAAAACTTGAAGAAAGAAACATGGCATGGGTTCCTAAAGGAAGTACTCCAAATAAGAATTATGTGAAAGCATCCATTGCACGACATGCAGCAAAGGTGAAGAAGGAAAAGAGTGAAAACTATGAAGGACCAAGTCGAAGGTTTCAACATCTTCGGTCTACACATTATCCATATTCTTCAACTATGCCATTGACGCCTATGCCATAGAATTCGTCATCAGATATGATTGGTAACCCTCAATGGGCTTATTTTAATCCATGGATGCCATATAATTTCTTACATCATGAAAGGGTATTACCAAGTCACTATACATTTGGTTAGCTACAAGTTTGTTGCCGATCCAAAGGGCCGAAATACTTGATTTGACATATTTTTTGTTTGTTTCAGCTATATGTGCTTTGAACGAAGTTTACATGGTAATGGCCGATATTTACCTATCATCCTAAGAGTATGTCAATGCATGGCCGGTGTAGTATTTTAACATCGTCCTTAGTTTGATTGGAGAGCAAGACAAGTACTATGGAGATTATGTTTTGATTGTTGAATTCATAACAATGGCCACAGTGTTGGTATTGTTTATATATCTCCATATAGTGCTGTTCTGTGAAGCCTCATGCCTTTTAAAATATTTATTGCACAATAATCAAAGCCGAATACGCAATGTTATTCAGTTTGGAACTTTTCCCATATGTGCTAAACATATTGAGGCTTTTGGTGATTTGTTATGAGTAGTGCAACAAATATCCAAGGGTTATTAATGTTTTGACGAATCACTTATAGTTTATCTTGGGGAATGTCTAGATGCAAAATTTACCTTGGGTTGCTTTAAAATTGTTCATATATCTAGACATGACAATTTTAAAGAGTTGGCACAGCAAGCATCCGGCTACTATGTTAACCATGGTGTATTGTATTTCTATCAATAGCCGATGCTAGGTTTTGTCAACATAGGTAAGGCCGAACCGAAGCCCACCCCTTCGGCCACTAATGAAACTTTTATGCAGGCGAAGTAAGGATTGAAGGAAGTTCATTCTTAATTATCTATGAAATCCTAGCGAAAGGGTGAACAATATGGTTCGGAGGATGGTTTTCATCTATGGAACCTTATCACCGGATTGTTATTGAAGTTGGGAAAGTTTCACCCAAACTTGCATCAAAATATTCACACAAGCAAAGGCCGATATAAACTTATCGTCCTAAGCATATGCAAAATGGCCGATGGAGTGTTGACATCGTCCTTAGAGCAAGCTATGTGCAAGTTTTTTTGGCACACAAGCTTTGCCGAAAAACAGGGGGGCATGTGTTGACATCAGATTTTGGCATGGTCAAGAACTTATTTAAGATGGCCTCAAATGGAGAAGTGATCTTCATGAAAGATTTCCATATTGTTGATATGAACATCTTTGAAGTTTGTGTCATCACCGTCCAATTTCATCTCGAAGGCCGAAACTATGCTCAAAGTACTAAGATCTTATATTCAGAGTACAGTTTGGACGATTAAGCCCCATAGACGACCTCAAATGGAAAAATGATCTACACGGTTTGTCTTCGTCTCGTCAAAACGATTGATTTTCATATAAAAATCGTCCAACTCCGAGTTCGTATGCAAAAGTTAGAGCTATCGAAATGCAGCCCTGTCATGAGGCATGATGTGGCGCGCCCCACCAGACCTATGTCTGATGGGTAGCGCGAGGGAACGGGTGTTTTGCGTCACAGTCCGTTTTGCGTGAGCGATTTAACCTTCAGTATGACCTCCGATCAAACAATGTTCAACACAAAAGTTTTTTGTCTCATCGAAACGGTCAAGATTGATTTTGGACTCGTTTCCATCCGAGATCGTTTACTGCCTCAAACATGACCCGCAAGGTGCAGCCAGGTTGTAAACCGAACCGTTTTGGAAAGTTTGATTCCGAATTTAACTAGGGTTTTGGACGTGAATCCAAGTCTTTTCCTTGCACGGGAAGTCCAGCCGCCTCTTATATACCTAAGGGGTGATGGCCAATTGAACAACACACAATCGATCAATTCATCTACCACCTTTTATCTTTTATCTTTTCTCCTTAACCCTAGTTCTTCTTCTTCCTCGTTTTTCATTCGTTCTTCTTGTTGCAAGGCGGCGAACCTCGAGGCCCTAGGGGCGGTCAGGCCGACCTAGGGCAGCCCATAGCCGCCGCGCGCCCTGACGGGGTCCATCCCGGGCGTGTGGGGTTTCGGGTCTTCAAAAGCACCCGCCGGATTGCCTGCGTACCGCGCTTCCGGACGGGTCTCCTTCGACGTGAGCTGCGGTGCATCACCCTCGGCGTTGGAGGTACACGGTGACGTATTCGTGTGCGAACAACGGCAATGATGTTATGTGATGGACATGTTGGAATTTGTTGGTGTAAGCCGTGTTTTTTTCTTATGTGTGGCTCATCAGTGAAGTAGGAGCTGCTTGGTCCTCGACACATTTGGTCGATTGTTTGGCATAGGTTGACATGACTCAAATGTGTTGTTTGGCCTGAGGATTCTTGGTTGGTAATCCATTGAGATAGGAGCCGCTTGTAGGTGTATTGTTACAATTTCCGCATGATTTTTGATAAATTAATCAGATAGATCTCTTCTATTTTTAAAAATGAATTGGACCATAAGTAGCCGACTTCATAAAAAATAAAAATAAAAGCAAGACTGCATTGTTCTAGATCTTGATCTCCTGGCCGGTCGTTTGTTATGTAACACATTGTTCTCTCACAATTTTGTCAGTCAAATGTCGGAATCAAAGTTTCATATGGAAGAGAGTGGAAACGTCGAGTGAAATATATACCCTGGTAGTGTGGTGATAGACTCAGAGGGAAACCCTTTCCCTCGCGTTGCTCCCTCCCCGGGGCGACACGGGTGACGGCTACGACCCCCTCGACCGGCCCCATCCCCACTCTCTTCCCCTCACCGTCACTGGTGAGATCCGTCGGGCGAAGCACGCGCGGATCCGGCGGCACCAGGCATGCTCTTCCCGTTGGCTGCGGGAGTTCCCGGGTTGGGGAGCTCATGGTGGCGGCTGACGTTCAGGCTTTGCGTTGGCTGCGGGGTGGAGGTGCTGCCGGGATGCGGCGGCGGCCTGCTGGTGGCTGATCGTGGCAGGGTTTGTGCAGGCCTGATCTGGGCTCGACGGGCCTGCTGTTCTCGTGCACGGTCACGGCTCATGACGCCATTGTGGTTGGTCGTGTTCTGCAGCAGGGGTCCTCTGCTGGCCGGTGTTGGCCGTCTACCTGCGGGCTCAATGGGCTCGGATCTGGCCATATTGGTGGCTTTGGTCGTCCTCGTATGCAGTTGACACAGCGACGTGGGGAGGCCGGGGCACATGAGAGCAGGTGGGCCATGGCTTGAGGCGGCTGCTCGCTAGCGGCACAAGCATCTGCGGTCGTGCACTAGCCAGGGCGTGGAGGCACTTAGAGCATCTCCAGCCGCACCCCCAACAAGGCCCCCTAGGCGACTTTTTGGCCGCTCGCGTCAAAAAATTGGCCTAGTCGCGCCCGAGGGGCCCATTTTTCGCCGGCTAGGGCCGAAATTGGCGCCGGCAGACCCAACCCAAACCCGGCACGCTGGGAGGCGCTCGGGGGCGCCATGCGAATTGTTTTTGGGGCGAAAGCGACGCTGGCCAGCCGCGTCAGCGACACCGCCCGCCTTGTCTTCTCCCGACGCCTCGGTTTCATGTGGGGAATCAATGGCAAGGCTGCCGCCGGTCATCTTTGCCATTGATTCCTCACGGGCGGTGTGTCACGGGGCGGTGCGCCGACACCTCCCCTCCCTCGGACGTGTACACACGGACGCGGCGCGGCTATATATGGCCGCGCTCGCCTCTGATGAGTGCTACCTCTACCGAGCGCCGCAGCCGAGCTCTTCTCCCCCAGCCCTCCCTCTCCCCGAGCGCCGCCGCCGAGCTCTTCTCCCCCAGCCACTCCATCTCCCGATGGCCGAGCATTTTCCCGGAGACGAGGCGGCGGCCAACGGCTTCGGCCGCCGTTCGCTCCGTGAACAGGAGTCCTGGCTCCTGTTCTAGGCGAACATCCCGGCGCTGCCGGACATGCGCGCCGGGCCGACGGGCTGGAGGCCCAGCAATGGGGGAGTGCCCATTCCCTCGTTGCCCAACATCGTGTCCAAACCATCCTACTTCGCCGACGAGGTGGAGATCGTGCGCGCCTCCCTCACCGACACCGAGCTCTCCTTCCCTCAGTACGCCGTCTGTCGTGGTTCTAAGTCTGACAGTAGTATAGGGGGGTAGGAATGGAGAGGTAAGATCCTAGCTATGGAGTAGTTGTATACGTGAGGGATTTACGAGTTCAGGCCCTTCTCGGAGGAAGTAACAGCCCTACATCTCAGAGCCCGGAGGAGGTCGACTGGATTATATGCGTATGAGTTACAGGGGTGCGAACCCTTTACACTGAGGAGGGGGTGGCTTATATAGAGTCCGCCAGACCCCTCCGGCCCTCAGTTATGCAGGGTTTAAGATACATTAAGATCGGGCGTTACTGGTAATGCTACACATAAAGTGCTATGATGACCATAAAAGCTACTTAATGACCGACCGTTTACATGCAGAGTGACTTTAGTCCTCCCGACCGTCGAGTGGTTGGCTTCATGGTCGAGTGGTTGGCTTCATGGTCGAGTGTGTCGAGTGGAACACTTCTAAGTCGATTGACAGGTGGTTTCTTCTGGAAATGTCCTTGGGTAGGGTAGTTTGGACAGGTCCATGACCCTACCCTAGGTACATAGCTTCATCATTAGCCCCCGAATGGATCGCGGTTTGAGTGGGGAAGGAGTTGAGAACTCTTCCGACCCATTTTTCATGTCGTACGTATGTCTTGTTCTGGATCAATGAACTTTAGGTGATGGGACCAACTTCTTTTTCAGTTGCCTTGATCCATTCTTTGTATCCGTCGAGTGAAGTTTTTTACTTGGAGAGCTCCGAGCGACAGAGCGGAGGAGATCTGTCGTCTGACGAGTTGCTCTGCAGCTCGCGGATTTAGCGGGACTCGTATTTCGGGAAGCACGCGGGGCGGAGGAGGCCGAAGTAATCGGATGGGATAAGGCAGGGATGCCTCGATCTCCGCGCCACCTTTTTCGCCATGTATAGCGCGCGCGACTGTTGCGGGATTTGACAGGATCGCTCGGGCCTACAAGTCAGTCACTCGGAAGTAACCTCATATAAGGCACCGGACGAGGATTTTTGAACAGCGCGTTCTCATTTCCTCCTCTCTTCTCCAGACTTATCCGCCGCGTTTACTTCCATCTCAGCGCCACCGCCCCGTGCGCATCTCGCCGGTGACGATGGTCAAGGAGAAGACCGTGGCCCTGGAGCGGGCGAAGAAAGCGACCGCGAAGGCGAAGGGAAGGGCGTCCAGTCGAGGAGGATCTTCATCGAGGGCCGGCCTGCCGCAGGGCTGCATCCAGGGCGACTGGATCCGCTCGACAATTCGTCAAGCAGATCTTGACGACCAGGCCGATGGAGGACTAATCCCCCATGGATCGGTGCGGCTCCCGGGGAAGGAGTTTGAGCCGCAACCTCAGGAGGGTGAGTGTGTTCTCTTGGCCACCCATGTCGACCATGGGTTTTCTTTGCCGCCTCACCCTTTCTTTTGGGGATTTCTGAATTTCTTTGGGGCGCAACTCCACCACTTCACACCCAACACCATCGTGTACCTTGCTGCTTTCGTGTCTTTGTGCGAGAGTTTCTTGGGTTGCCGGCCTCATTGGGTTCTTTTCAAGCACATCTTCACCTGTTGCTCCTAGACGGTGAAAAAGGCCAATCCAAGTGACGAGAGAACACAAGTGATTCAGATGTGTGGGGGTCTTGGGGTTCAGTTGAGAGGAAAAAGCTCCTTTCCGACCATGATCCTACCCGACTCGGTCCATGGATGGTAGTCGACCTGGTTCTACTGCAAAGACCAGCCGACGCCAGGGTAGTCGACTGGGCTCCCTCCTTTTTCCATGGAACGAGTGAGGAAGCCTTCCTCTTTGAAGGTGATCCCGGAAGAGAAGGCGCAAGTTAAGGTGCTGGTCGAGCGTGTCGTCCAGCTTATCCGTGACGGGGTGACCGGCATGGACCTCTTGGAGGTCTTCCTCCGACGACGCATCCAGCTGCTTCAAGCTCGAGACCATCCGATGTGGTTGTATTCTGGCACTGAGGACACCACTCGGATCCACCCGGAGGAGATTGACGATGCCACGCTGGAGAGGTGGCTGGCGAGCATCACAGGGAACAAATACAACCCCCGAGGAGCCAGGAGGATTCCTCCACTCGACCAATCATACGAAGTAGACAAGGTCCAATTCTGCATTTCCAACTATGATCCTACTTTCTTCATTCTGTTTGCTTAAAATCAGTCGAATGACTTTTGTCTTGTTTGTTGTCTTCTAGGCCACGACTGAGATGTACTCGACGCCCAACGGGGCGCAAGAACAGGCCGAGGAGGGAGAGGCGAGCGGAGGTGAAAGTGGGGAGGAGTGGCAATCTGATGGTGAGGGGGAAGAGGATGACGACGGCTCCAGCAACGAGGAGGAGGAGGAGGAGGAAGTCGATCCTCCTCGCACGGGAAGGCGATCCAAGCTCATCCACGACCCTGCGAGTGAACGTAGCAAAGCGATTGCGCCTGTTGGGCAATCGACAAAGCGCCCATAGGCGGCTTCTCCGGCGTCGACTAAGAAAGCGCCGAAGCATCCACGAGCGGGGCTATCAAAGCCACCGAAGGCCTTGCCCAAGATGAGAATGGCTATTCCCACCATCTCCGGGTAACAGCAGAACTTGAGTTTTCTCGTTTAGCACGGACGAACTCTTGGTCGACTCATCGACTAACCGACTGGTTTCTGAAATCTGCAGTGCCGCTACCTCCGAGACCTCCGCCAAGAATGAAGACCAGGAAATGGAAGACGCTGCCACCTCCAACCTTGGTATGCTATTTGTGGTTTTACTTTTGGTCGATTGGGTTTCAATTTCAACTTTGGATTTTTCCTGTAGTTCCTCCTCATGTCATCGATCTCCCTAATGATGACGACGAGGTGCCACTGAGGGCGAGGAGGAATAAAAAGGCGCCGGCTAGCAAGACCACTCAGACTGCATCAGCGCCTGAGGCATCGGTCCAAGGGGGGTGACGATGTCACTCGGAATTCCGTGTCCTTCGCTGTGCCGCTAATGAGTGTCCGGTCTTCGACGTCGACTGTTGACCTGCCCTCCCTTTTCGCCACACACCACGTCCCAGAGGACCAAGCAGGTGCTGCTAAGGAGGCTATACGCTAGGCGGGGATCATGACGGAGCAGGTGAAGGCGATCCGGGAAGCCAGCCAAGCGGCCTATGATGCTAGCTCAGCCCTTCAGAGCAACATCCAGGTTAGTTGGTCACCGCTTGTTCTGTGAGGATATGCTATCTGAAGACTTTCTTTCCGAAGATCTTTGCATCTGTACACCCACTGGGTGTGTCGATTGAATATTTGAATCGGTGGGGGCACGCTGAGTGCACCCACTGGGTGTAGTCCCCGAGACTATGGTGGACTACTGGCTGTCGACTGTAGTCTTTGTATTTTGAATTTCTTCACTCTAACCTCTTCACTCGGTCTAGTCGGACCATGTCGAATGGAATTTTGGAACCGGTGGGGGCACGCTGAGTGCACCCACTGGGTGTAGTCCCCGAGACTATGGTGGACTGCTGGCAGTCGATTGTAGTCTGAAGAACCTATTTTTTTTGGTAGATCATGATGAGACCAAGACTAACTGTTGGCAGTTAGCTATACAGCTATAGTTTTAGGACCATAACCTCTTTGTCTCTTTCGGCCGACTGATCGGACCAAGTCGGTAGAACCAGTGGGGGCACATTGAGTGCACCCACTGGGTGTAGTCCCCGAGACTACTATTGAATATTTTGATTCGGTTGTAGTCTTAGAGATGCTATGATTTTTCTCTTAGTCACTCAGAAGCGACCTATCTTTGATGTCTGTTGACTGACCCTTCGCAGAAATCTTGCGAGCTTGTGCCTCGCTATACTGAGTTGGAAAACAAACACATCCAGATCGACCTTGACTTGAAGCTTGTTCAGGAGAACTTTCAGAAGGCGAAGGACGAGGCAAAAGGTATGATTGGTGAGAACTTGACAACTGTTTGTATCTTTCTGCCCATTCCTGATTCTGATCTCATTGTCATTTTGTAGAAAAAATGAAGGAGGCTCTGAAGAAGAAGGACCATGACCTTGCCGAGGCACAGAAGGCGGCTTTGGACAAAACGAAGCTTGCGGAAGAAAAACTGGCTTCAGTCGGTAAACTTGAAGAGGAGAACGCGAATCTGAAGGCTGCTCTCGATGCAGCTAACAAGGAAGTCATCCATCTGAAGAATGACAAGATAGCTCTGAATGACAAGGATGGTGAGCTGGTGGGGAAGAAGAATGATCTGGAGGCTTATCTGGGAGGGCTCACCAAGAAGTTATTCATCATGCTTGAGGGTAATCTCTCTTACCCGACTGATTTGTAATCGTCGACTTATCATAGAACTGTTGGTTTACCTTTGAATTGTGTTCACAGAATTCTGCCAAAACTTCAAGGAGGAGACTAGTCGAGTGGAGACAGGCTTGGACCCCATTAACTCTCCCGTGAAGGATGAAGCTGCCATGAACGTGCTCCGACTGGAGTCTCGTGTTGCTGGTGTGGTTGACTACCTTGCTCGATTGAAGGTTGCGACATCGCGAATCGACACGACCTCTGGCCAGGAGCGACGCTTCAAAATGACCTCGAGTCTCTGATGACTCGACTGAATGAAGTTCTAGGTCGAGTGCAAGAATGGAAGAAATCTTCTGCCAGGTGCGGCGCCGACGTTGCTCTGTCCCTGGTCCGTGTTCATTGCAAGGATGCGCGAGAGGAAAAGCTAGCGTCCATCAAGGTTGCCAATACCAAGAAGCACGACTTCCGATCTTTCATGAAGACCTTCATTGCTGCTGCCACTCGGATTGCTGACGGAATCGACTTGGACCAGTTTGTTGCACCCTCCAGTCCTCCGCCTGAGGAGTAAAAAACTTCTATGCTTCGTCTTAAATTTGCCTCGGAATGCCGAGTGGTTTTGTAACTGATAAACTTTTGCAGGCTTGACGCCTGAGCACTTCCGAACCCGTAGGATATTATCTGAACTTGGTTTATCGTTGAATATGCTTGCATTTGCCTTCGAACAAACTTTGTTCTTCATTCGGAATATATTTTAGCGCTTGAGACGCAGCCCTGAGGTGGAGGATCCAGTCGACCTGCTCTTCATCACTCTTGCAGGTAAGGATGGAGCACAGATCGCAGTCGACCTGCGTCCTTGCGGATCGGGATGGAGCGTATGTTGTATTTGTGGCGTAGCTCCGAAGGAGAAGGTAGCAGTCGACCTGCACCTCATCGTCCTTGCAGAGCGCACATTGTATTTGTGGTGTAGCTCCGAAGGAGAAGGTAGCAGTCGACCTGCACCTCGTCGTCTTTGCAGAGCACACATTGTATTTGTGGCGTAGCTCCGAAGGAGAAGGTAGCAGTCGACCTGCACCTCGTCGTCCTTGCAGAGCGCAAATTGTATTTGTGGTGTAGCTCCG
>NC_041389.1:328694691-328695835 GCF_002162155.2 Triticum dicoccoides
GAAGGAGAAGGTAGCAGTCGACCTGCACCTTGTCGTCCTTGCAGAGCGCACATTGTATTTGTGGCATAGCTCCGAAGGAGAAGGTAGCAGTCGACCTGCACCTCGTCGTCCTTGCAGAGCGCACATTGTATTTGTGGCGTAGCTCCGAAGGAGAAGGTAGCAGTGGACCTGCACCTCGTCGTCCTTGTAGAGCGCACATTGTATTTGTGGCGTAGCTCCGAAGGAGAAGGTAGCAGTCGACCTGCACCTCGTCGTCCTTGCCGAGCGCACATTGTATTTGTGGCATAGCTCCGAAGGAGAAGGTAGCAGTCGACCTGCACCTCATCGTCCTTGCAAATCGGAATAGATTTCATACTTAGGCGAGTACTGGACTGCAGCTAAGCCTCCGAGTGGGGGGTTTGCTCTCCACTCGGTAGGATTTTCAAATACTTGGGCGAGTACTGGTGTAACGCCCCGGATTCGATGCGCCAGGTGCCTGCCAGTTATTCGCCGTCATTGCCATGTCATTTTATCGCGTGTTGCATTTTATCATGTCATCATATGCATTGCATTGCATACATGTTCGTTTCTTGCATCCGAGCTTTTTCCCCGTTGTCCGTTTTGCAATCCGGCGCTCCTATGTCATCCGGCGTCCCCTTCTTGCCTCTCTTCGTGAGTGGGTGTTAAACATTCTCGGAATGGACCGAGGCTTGCCAAGTGGCCTTAGTATACCACCGGTAGACCGCCTGTCAAGTTTCGTGCCATTTGGAGGTCGTTTGATACTCCAACGGTTAACCGCGTAGCCCGAAACCCCCCTTTCTCTTTGCAGCCCAACACCCCACCAAAGTGGCCCAAAACCCAGCAAACTCCCCTCCATTCTCTCGGTCGTTCGATCACGATCGCGTGGCCAAAAACCGCACCTCATTTGGACTCTCCTAGCTCCCTCTACCTATATATTAGCCCCTCTCCCCCGAAATCGCAGTCCAAACCCTAGCTCCGCTTCCCTCTCGCCGCCGGACAAAAACCCCGCCGCCGGACGTGTCCGCGCCGCCGTCCCCGACGAATCCGCCGCCGTCACGTCACCCCGCCGACCTCCTCTCTCTCCTCCCACCGCCGCGGCCCGCCCGGCCCGCCCCGGGCTGCGCCGGGCCCGACCGCGCCCCGC
>NC_041389.1:328696363-328746738 GCF_002162155.2 Triticum dicoccoides
CCGACCCCGCCGCCTGCGTCAACCTCGCCGGCTCCGGCCGCGCCGCCCGCTGGTCCGCCGCGGCTCCTCCGCGCCGTCCAGCCGGTCGGCCCCGCGCCTCGCCTCTCCAGCGCCGCCCCGCGTCTCCCCTTCACACCGCCGCGTCGCCTCCGGCCCGATCCGGCCAGGAGCCGCCGGATCTGGCTTCCTCCCATCTTCCTCGCCCCTCGCCAGCCTCCTCCGCTCGCCGGAGTTCGCCGGAGCTCTTCTCCGGCCAGATCCGTGAAGGTGGACGAGATCCACCGGGATCTCAGCCAAACGCGGCGCCCCGTCCCGATCCGCTCCGTCCCGGAACCGTCCCGTCCCGGGTTGACTTTCGGAGGTTGTTTTTTTCACTAAGTCCTCGATTATTTGGACATTATCATGCCATGTTCATCGCATTGTATCTCTGCATCCGTAGCTCCGTTTCGTGCGTGTAATATGTTAAGTTGTTCGCCTCAATGAGTACTTCATTTCATCCCATTGCATCATTTTCATTTGAGCTCATCTTGATGCCCGAATCATCGTTCAAGAGTGCTTCATGATGTTGTTTGCTATCTGTTAACAGAATGTGTGCATTTGTCATTTTTGCTACATTTATTGTGTGCATCCTATGAGGTTGATGTCTACATGTGTTTTGATCTATGCTATGTCTTCTTTACATAGGTGCTTACCATGTATTTTTATGATCAATGTGGTGACTATCACAAGCATGCAAACTAGGCTTCGTGATGTTGCTGATTTTACTCCCTGTTCTGCTGTTATTTTGATGCCATGTAAACTTGATGCTACAGAGAGATCCATGCATATTTTGAGATACTTCAGTAAGGGTGTTTTGAACATTAGGTTATTGTCTATCCATTCATGCCCCTGTTTGCAATTATGGAGTAGTCTAGAATGTCATTTTCGTGCTCTACTTTTGCCACAAAATGTTTCCTGGCAGATTGTTTACATGTTATTCAATTTTGCCAAAGTTGTTGTAGTTGATCCTTGCATGCTATGAACTTTCTCTTGCATTGGTTTGTTTCATAAACATGTCTTCTTGATGATGCTATGCTTATCTTGTCATGCAATGACTTGTGGTGAGTGAATCGAGCTTGTTAAGTAGTGTACTTGCTGTTGCTGTTTTGCTAGGCTGAATCTGTTATTTCGTGATGCTATGTAAACCTGCTGCTACTAGTCATTCTATGCATAATCTGGAGATGGTCACTAAATATGTTTTGTTCTACATGTCATCCTCTAACCATCCATGCCCCTGGTTGCATTTATAGCTTGTTGTAGCTTGTTGTAATCTTACTCCAAAGTTGCTATATAATGTTGCTGTCAGCCTGTTAACATTAAGTTCAGTTGTTGCCATGTGTTTTGCTAGTGATCTATGTACCCTATGAACTTTCTCTTGCCATGCTTAGCTTCTTAAATCTGCCTTCTTACTGTTGGTTGCCTTGCCATGCCATGTATTGCTCTGTGGTGAGTGTAACAAGCTCACCAACATGCCTTCATAATTCTGTTTCTGCCATGTTTGAATCTGTATTATAACTTGCTATGTTTACATGGGTGCCATCATATTATCTGATCCTTTTTGGCTCATGGTCAGTAAGGGAATTTTAGTCTATGGGTTTGGTAGATTCATTCCATGCCTTTGTTTGCCATGATAAGTTTCTATAACATGTCGTTTGATAGCTCTGAACATTGCAACCTGATGTTATTTCTGCAAAGTCTGAAACTGATATTATTTGCAATCTTGCCATGTGTGTTTGAGCATGTTCTAGTGATTTCTGGAGATAGCTCAGTGTTCATGTTTTGTTATGATTTACCTGTACTTCATGCCCATGTCTTTTGTTTTCATGTTGAGGTCCTGTAGCATATTGTTTTAATGCTTACAAGATGTCTAGTTGCTGTTTTGGACAGATTGTTGTTATAACTTGTATAGAGTGTGTGTGTTGAACCGTTGCTCCGTTTTGAGTGTGCTCTATGTGAAACTTGCTTAGAATTACATGTAGCTTCATATTATCATTTTGCATCCTTGTTTTGGTGTGTTTGTTTGATGTTTGTATGCATTTTGCATCAATGCTATGTTTAACTTGTTTTGCTCATATCTTCTAGGCCGTAGCTCCGAATTAAATGAACTTTATATATAACTTGACTAGAATCTCGTGTAGATCATCCTTGTGCATCTTAACTTGCTGTTTAACAACTTGAACATAAGGTTTATTCAGATCTGGACCAATTTCGAAATTTGCATATGAGGACTTACCAGAATTGTTATATGTTGTTCCCGGCCTCATTTAAACTTGCCTTGATGTGTTGCTCTTGTTTGCATCATCTCTTGCCATGAGTAGCTTCATGTAGCTTTGTCATGCATCATACTTGGTTGAGCATCATGTCTTGTTCTTGTGTGGTGTGTTTACCATGTTGTGTGCTTCTTCTCGATAGTTCCCGTGTCGTTGTGATCGTGAGGATTCGTTCGTCTACGCTTGGTTCGTCTTCGTGGCTTCATCTTCTTCATGGACTCGTTCTTCTTCCTAGCGGGATTTCAGGCAAGATGACCGCTACCCTGGATCTCACTACTATCATTGCTATGCTAGTTGCTTCGTTCTATCGCTATGTTGCGTTACCTATCATTTACTCTTCAAGCCTCCCAAATTGCCATGAACCTCTAACCTTTGACACCCTTCCTAGCAAACCGTTGCTTGGCTATGTTACTGCTTTTGCTCAGCCCCTCTTATAGCGTTGTTAGTTGCAGGTGAAGTTGAAGATTGCTCCATGGCGGACAGGATTATGTTGGGATATCACAATATCTCTTATATTATTAATGCATCTATATATTTTGGTAAAGGGTGGAAGGCGCAGCCTTATGCCTAGTGTTTTGTTCCACTCTTGCCACCCTAGTTTCCGTCATACCGGTGTTATGTTCCCGAATTTTGCGTTCCTTACGCGGTCGGGTGATTTATGGGACCCCCTTGACAGTTTGCTTTGAATAAAACTCCTCCAGCAAGGCCCAACATTGGTTTTACCATTTGCCTCACCACCATCTACTTTTCCCTTGGGAGTCGCTCTCTCGAGGGTCATCTTTATTACAGCCCCCCCGGGCCAATGCTTGTCTAAGTGTTGGTCCAAACTAGAGCACCGTGCGGGACCATCCCTTGGCAACTTGGGTTACGTTGGTACCTGTACGCTTAGCTTATCTGGTGTTGCCCTGAGAACGAGATATGTGCAGCTCCTATCGAGATTGTCGGCGCATCGGGCGGTCTTGTTGGTCTTGTTTTACCATTGTCGAAATGTCTTGTAAACCGGGATTCCGAGTCTGATCGGGTCTTCCTGGGAGAAGGTATATCCTTCGTTGATCGCGAGAGCTTATCATGGGCTAAGTTGGGACACCCCTACAGGGTATAAACTTTCGAAAGCCGTGCCTGCGGTTATAGGCAGATGGGAATTTGTTAATGTCCGGTTGTAGATAACTTGACACCAGATCCGAATTAAAATGCATCAACCGTGTGTGTAGCCGTGATGGTCTCTTTTCGGCGGAGTCCAGGAAGTGAACATGGTTTATGGGTTATGTTTGACGTAAGTAGGAGTTCAGGATCACTTCTTGATCATTGCTAGCTTCACGGCCGTTCCGCTTGCTCTCTTCTCGCTCTTATTTGCGTATGTTAGCCACCATATATGCTTAGACGCTGCTGCAACCTCACCACTTTACCCCTTCCATTCCCTTTAAGCTTTGCTAGTCTTGATACCCATGGTAATGGGATTGTTGAGTCCTCGTGGCTCACAGATTACTACAACAACAGTTGCAGGTACAGGTTTTGCGATGATCATGACGCGAGAACAACGTTGACTTGTTTTGGAGTTCTTCTTCTGCTTCTTCTTCGATCAGGGGATAGGTTCCACGTCGGCAGCCTGGGCTAGCAGGGTGGATGTTGTTTGAGTTTCTGTTTGTGTTTCATCCGTAGTCGGATGATGCTCTTATATATTGTGATGATGTATTCGTGTGGCATTGTATGCCTCTTGTATGTATCCCCATTCTATTATGTAATGTTGATGTAATGATATCCACCTTGCAAAAGCGTTTCAATATGCGGGTCTATCCTTGGTGGGACCTTCGAGTTCCTTTTGGATAGGGTCGCATATTGGGCGTGACAACTGGACTGCAGCTAAGCCCCCGAGTGGGAGGTTTGCTCTCCACTCGGTAGGATTTTCATATACTTAGGCGAGTACTGGACTGCAGCTAAGCCCCAGAGTGGGAGGTTTGCCCTCCACTCGGTAGGATTTTCAAATACTTAGGCGAGTACTGGACTGCATCTAAGCCCCCGAGTGGGAGGTTTGCTCTCCACTCGGTAGGATTTTCATATACTTAGGCGAGTACTGGACTGCAGCTAAGCCCCCGAGTGGGAGGTTTGCTCTCTACTCGGTAGGATTTTCAAATACTTAGGCGAGTACTGGACTGCAGCTAAGCCACCGAGTGGGAGGTTTGCTCTCCACTCGGTAGGATTTTCAAATACTTAGGCGAGTACTGGACTGCAGCTAAGCCCCCGAGTGGAAGATTTGATCTCCACTCGGTAGGATTTTCAAATACTTAGGCGAGTACTGGACTGCAGCTAAGCTCCCGAGTGGGAGGTTTGCTCTCCACTCGGTAGGATTTTCAAATATTTAGGCGAAACGGATTCGCAGCTAAGCCCCCGAGTGAGAGGCTTGCTCGTCACTCGGTAGGGATTTTTTTTGCAAACTTTGGCGAAACGGATTCGCAGCTAAGCCACCCACTGGAGGATTTCTCAAGTAAACAAAAGCAACAACAATCACTGGGAAAATGATAATACTCTTGTCTTTGATAAACAAACTACAGAGGTACTTTCTATTACATCTCATCCGAGTGAGTACTTAAGTATAAAAGGGGCGGAGCAGCTCCGCATTCCAAGCTAGTGGCTCATTGATCTGGCGATCGACATTGTAAAGATGGTATGCTCCATTGTGGAGAACTTTGGTGACGATGAAGGGGCCTTCCCAAGTAGGGGCGAGTTTGTGTGGCTTCTGTTGATCCACTCGAAGGACCAAGTCTCCTTCTTGGAAGGCTCGACTCTTCACGTTTCTAGCATGGAATCGACGCAAGTCCTGCTGATAGATGGTCGATCGGATCATGGCCATCTCTCTTTCTTCTTCTAGAAGGTCGACTGCGTCCTGCCGGGCTTGCTCTACTTCATCTTCAGAGTAGAGCTCGACTCGGGGTGCATTGTGAAGCAGGTCACTCGACAGAACTGCTTCAGCTCCATACACCAGAAAGAATGGAGTTCGCCCAGTCGACTGATTAGGAGTAGTCCTCAATCCCCAAAGAACTGATGGAAGTTCATCGACCCACGCGCCTGCTGCGTGTTTGAGATCACGCATCAACCGGGGTTTCAGTCCTTTGAGAATCAGGCCGTTTGCTCTTTCTGCTTGTCCATTCGACTGGGGATGAGCGACGAAAGCGTAGTCGACTCGTGTGCCTTGAGAAGCGCAAAAGGCTCTGAATTAGTCAGAATCGAAGTTTGACGCATTATCAGTGATGATGCTATGCAGAACTCCATATCTGAATATCAACTCTCTGATGAAGCTGATAGCAGTGGAGGCATCAAGGTTCTTGATAGGCTTGGCTTCGATCCACTTAGTGAACTTGTCGACTGCCACCAGTACATGGGTGAAGCCGCTCCTGCCAGTTCTCAGTGGCCCAACCATATCTAACCCCCAAACTGCGAAGGGCCAGATGAGTGGAATGGTCTTCAAGGCTGAGGCGGGCTTGTGTGACATATTGGAATAGAACTGACATCCTTCACACTTGTCGACTATCTCCTTCGCCATTTCATTTGCTCTGGGCCAGTAAAACCCCGCTCGGTATGCTTTAGCCACAATAGTCCGAGAGGACGCATGGTGGCCACAGGTCCCCGAGTGGATATCATCAAGAATTATCCGACCTTCTTCTGGTGTTATACATTTCTGACTGGCTCCAATCGCGCTTTCCCTGTACAACTGTCCCTTTATCATAGTGAAGGCCTTGGATCGACAGACGATCTGTCGAGCCTCTTTTTCATTCTCTGGGAGCTCTTTCCTTCAGATATATGCGATGTACGACACTGTCCAGTCGGGAGTGATGACCAAAACTTCCATGATCAGGTCGACCACCGCTGGAACATCAACTTCAGTCGGATCCGTGGCACTTTTTGGCTGTGGGGCTTCTTCGGTGAAAGGATCCTCCTGAACTGATGGTGTGTGGATGTGTTCCAAAAACACATTACTGGGAACGACTTCTCTCTTGGAACCTATTTTTGCCAGATCATCATCCGCTTGATTTTTCAGTCGGGGTATATGATGAAGCTCTAACCCCTCGAATTTCTTCTCCAGCTTTCTCACTGCATTACAGTAACCAGTCATGGCTGGACTTCTAACGTCCCACTCCTTCATCACTATCTTCTTTGTCCTCAACTTTATCCGACTCCTTTTCCTTATCTTTGGGTTGTCTCCCCTGGAATTGCTGGATCAAGAGCCGACACTGTCGAGTGGTATGTTTCGGGTAAATGAGTTTACCCTCTTCATCTTTCTTTGTGTGGATGTGGCACGGCAAATCCAACACGTCATTTCCTTCCTTATCTTTCACCTTCTTAGGGTTCCAAGACCCTTTAGGCTTCCCTTTAAACTTTCCTTGAGTCACGACCAATGCTTCTCCAGGAGCAGCTGGCTCGGCTTTCCGCTTCTGCTTCCGACTGGAGTTCCCTCCTCCGGTTTCGTGGGCGACTGACTTGTGCTTGCCACTCCGGAGCCGATCCTCTTCTTCACGATTGGCATACTTGGTGTCTATCTCCATCATTCGACTCAGAGACATGTCTCCGGTTCGACCGAATTTCAGGTTTAGCTCTCTGTACTTAACGCCTTCCTTGAAGGCACAAACTGTCTGGTGATCAGAAATATTCTCTACCGTGTGATGCAACGTGATCCATCTCTGGATGTAATCTCTCAAAGTTTCATTCGACTTCTGCACACAAGATTGCAGCTCTGTCAGTCCTGCTGGTCGCTTGCAAGTTCCTTCAAATGTTCTAACAAACACTCGGGCAAGATCTTCCCAAGTGTAAATGCTGCTGGGTGCCAACTGATTCAACCATGCTCTGGCCGAGCCCTCCAACATAAGAGGCAGGTGTTTCATGGCCACCTCATCATTGCCACCGCCAATCTGAACAGCCACTCGGTAGTCCTCAAGCCAAGTGTCAGGCTTGGACTCACCAGTGAACTTACTGACTCCAGTCGCCAACCTAAAGTTGGGGGGAATCACCGCGGCCCTGATGGCTCTGCTGAAACACCCTGGTCCTGAGACATGTACCCTGCTACTGGTGGGTACATCTCTGTCATGGCCTTCTCGGTGAGCTCTGTTCCTATCGACCAAACCTTGAACAATAATGGATCTCGCATCAAAGCCTGGTTACCTGGGGTCGACTGGAATCCTTCGCCCAACACTGTGATGGCGTCTATCATCCTGCTGTCGAGGCGCGTACGATCCACCCCTTGGGGGAGGGGTGGGCACTCGACGTCGATCATCACGATCGAATCGGTGATCAAACTACTCACATTCCTTGTACTAATCACACCGGTCCCCACGTCCCTCACACCTCGGGGGCGATCTTGGGCTGTGGGCCGACTGGACTGTATTTACAATGACGGATCTGCTGTGAATCATATTCTGCGACTGCGATACAGCTGAATTTTGGTCTCCTACTGCCCGGAGTAAATCTCTGATCTGTAACAAGCCTCTGCCAGCCTCTGACTGGGAAGGCTAAATCGACTCTGCTATACGGGCTGCAGCTGCTAAATTCTAAATCGGAGTTCAATATACGTGAGTCAGTTGTGGAAAGAGTTGACGTCGACTGGATTCCGGAACCCGTTGCCGCGCACGCTCGTCGAGTGCCCGCTGAAGGTTCTCCAGTCGAGTGCGCTCAGCCAAGTTGGCCAAGCGCGCGTCCTCTAAGGCACGAGCCTCGGGGGTTTCTCCAGCGATAGGAGTGTGTAGCGCATCCATGTTCCGGCGACGAAGTTCTTCCCTCTGCGACGAAGTGAGGGGCTCGGGGAGGTACTCTTCATGGGCATGCGACGGATTGCCTCCACTGTCGCCTCCGTCGGTGCGGGGAAAACCGGGAGGACCACGTGGTCCGTCGATCATTAGAACCTCCGCCGCTGGATCACTGCTGTCGCACTCGGATGCAGTCTCTGTGGAGCCAATCGACAGGTCGAACAGGCCGCAGAGAGATTCGTCGGGCTCGATTGCCGCGACTTGGGGGGTGGTCGTCTGGCGAGCCACCGCGTTCCTCACCCACCGCTGAAGCCTCGACCGACCGGAGCGCTTTCGCCGGCGGGAAACAGGGAGGGAGGATGACACAAGGACCGACCGATATTGGGTCGACGGTTGCCGCAGGAGGACGCCGTAGACGCACGCGCGAAAGTGCGTCGCCCCGCGGACAGGGAGCGCGTCGAAGTCGAGCGGAGCCTCCTGAAGCCAAGCGGAGTCGTCGGCGACGAACGTGAGCGCGCCGAGACGGATCTCGCGGCCCTCAACCAGAGCTCCGCCTGAAACCATGATGAAGGAGACCGGAAAAATCGCAACTTCTCCAATAAGTCGCTAAGACACCTGTCCCAAGGTGGGCGCCAACTATTGTGGTTCTAAGTCTGACAGTAGTATAGGGGGTAGGAATGGAGAGGCAAGATCCTAGCTATGGAGTAGTGGTATACGCGACGGATTTACGAGTTCAGGTCCTTCTCGGAGGAAGTAACAGCCCTACGTCTCGAAGCCTGGAGGCGGTCGACTGGATTATATGTGTATGAGTTACAGGGGTGCGAACCCTTTACACTGAGGAGGGGGGTGGCTTATATAGAGTCCGCCAAACCCCTCCGGCCCTCAGTTATGCAGGGTTTAAGATACATTAAGATCGGGCGTTACTGGTAACGCTACACATAAAGTGCTATGATGACCATAAAAGCTACTTAATGACCGACCGTTTACATGCAGAGTGACTTTAGTCCTCCCGGCTGTCGAGTGGTTGGCTTCATGGTCGAGTGGTTGGCTTCATGGTCGAGTGTGTCGAGTGGAACACTTCTGAGTCGATTGACAGGTGGTTTCTTCTGGAGATGTCCTTGGGTAGTGTAGTTTGGACAGGTCCATGACCCTACCCTAGGTACATAGCTTCATCACCGCCGATAACCACGTGGCTTGGGCGGCGTACTTCGAGCGCCGCTAGCAGTAGTGGCTGGCGTCCACCAACGGGGCGCCGGTGGTCGGCGGCCTGAAGAACAGCGAGGGACGCCACCTGTGGTGGGGCGTCCCCGGCCGCACGCTTGAGGGCGTGCTGACGCACCTTGAGGGCGGCAACAACCCGCCATTGGCGTACCCCCCGGTGAGGCCGGCCGCCCCGGCGCACCGCCGACGCGACGGGCAATGGGCGCCAAGGAGGTTCGGCTCCTCCTCCTCTTCCTCCTCGTCGCACTCTTCGTCTCAATCCTCTGGCACTCCGACGCTGCTCGACGTCAAGGACGAGCCCGCGGCGGAGACGCCGCTCGGCCGCCGCACTCGCAGCGCCGACATCGTCATCAGCAAGAGCGGCCGGCGTGCCTCCTCGTCGGCTCCTCCCCCGCGCTTCGTCAAGCCGAAGACGGAGTCGGGTCTCGCGCCGGTGAAGACGGAGCCGGGGCTGGCGCCGGTGAAGACGGAGCACGGCGAGGTCGAGCTCGACGACGACGCGGCCCTTGAATGGGCACGCCAAGACTCCCTGAAGATGGCGAGGAAGCGCCAGTGCACCGCCCTGCGGCGCTTCGCGCAGCGCCGCTGAGGCCGCGACGAAGGAGGAGTCGTCATCATCGACGACAGCGACAACAACGACGACGCGCCGCCACCACCACCAGCCGGGGAGGGGTCCAGCAGCGGCGCCCGAGTCAAAGAGGAGAAGGCCGACGACGGCGACTTCTCGGCCTTTAGCAAGTTTTTTTGATTAGTTTTTATGTGTAATGGCGACTACTTGACTTAAATCCGCGAATATAAAGCCCAAGTCTGCCGAAATTTAGCGTGTTTTAGTCGAACTTTGCCTAAATTTGCTATACAAACTTTTTTTCCGCACTTGGGGGCGGCCCTGGGGCCGGCAGCCGGGGGCCAACTCGCCCCCAGGCCCATTTTTTGCGCCGGGTCACCCCCAAGCGGTGATTTTAGGTGCCCCCTGGGTGACCAACGGCTGGAGATGCTTAGTGTAATGGTGGTTTGACCCTAGCGTTCTTCATCCGCCAAATCGTCTTTCTGCCGGACTTCGACCTCTTCGATCTGGCTGCTGACTAGTTCAGGTTTTTCCATCAGAGATTTATATGGATTGGCGTGTGTCGTCCCTAAATATCTAGGTCGGAAAGGTCTGGTCGCGCACGCTCATATTATCAGCTTCAAGTGGGCGCGTCGTGAAGCTTCGCTTTCTTATCGGAGTCATGAGACATGTCTAAGTCAAGATTTCCAAGGCATTGATAAAGGTGGAGAAAGTCATGACGGCTGGGATTGGAGGTCTTGAAGCATTGGCGGAAAGATGTATTGGATACAATGAAGACTGTGTGCTAGGTGTTTCGCGACTTTCAGCAGCGGCCTTGGCAAGCGGGGAGCGGCAGCACTGGAGAACAACAATTTTGGCGGTGCTCCTCGAGTACCGAATCTCGATTCCCAATGTGAAAACCCAAGGTCTGACCTTTTATTGGTTGTACCTGGGAGTGACCTTATTGAAGGTATTATTTTTGGGTGAACTCGGACTTTCTTCAGGGTGAAAACCCAAGATCTTCGATCAGTGAACGACAACGCTTGTGCATTGTTTCCTTTTTGGAGGCATTGCTTTGAAGAGCCTCTTTTGTAATCACCGTGGTTAGAGTGCTACTGTTGTTGGTGACTGATCATCGTGTCGGGCCTTTTTTATTTTCTTTTTTGGCTATGTATCCTTGATGTCTTTGGACATCTTGTTGGTACAGAGGTCAGGTGTAATTGGTATCTTCATGATATTAATATATTCCCTTTCTCGAAAAGAAGATGTCCCGGTCAATCTTCGGGACGTGCTGATGAATGGCTGTAATGTGAACTCTGTTTATGCTAAGGCATTTAATCTAGAAAAACAAGTACAATAGTATGATGATAGAATGTGCCCTAGGGTCACATAAGTTAAATCGAACTTCTTAAATACCTAAACTGCATCGTCATGGACAAGCTCAAGAACAGCTTTGATGCAGCAGGGATTGACGGAACAGATCTGAAGAAAGGTGAACATGACGAGGGAACATGTTGCTTACGTCGCACATGAAACGTTATTTTCGTGGTTGGCCAAGGTGGTTGCGAAGGGTTCTGACAATTTACAAAACACAATTAGGTGAGATTGTTTGCTTCCACTTCAGAGTAAGGTTTCGTATGGTATGGTTTTCGTCTGGGCGGAGCTACCCGCCGGCCCGAGCGATAGGCAGTGGCGTCCGACTCACATCAACATCTCTTCTTTTTTAATAAAAGACACCATGTTGAAAATACTCCCTCCACTTCACAATGTAGTGCATTCGCGTTTCTTAAGATTCAACTTTGACGGTAAATTTAACCAACAAGACCGACTGCGACGGGAGCAAAAATTATATCACTGAATTCATATCAAAAACATGAATCCAGTGGTACAAGTTTTGCTCCCACCGTAGTCGGTCTCGTTGGTTAAATTTACGGTCAAATTTGAATATCGGGAAACGCGGGCGCACTACATTATGGAATGGAGGAAGTACACAATAGAACCTGAGTCTTAGCGCACCCGAATTTTAAAAAAATAGACAAATACTTCCGCCGTTTCAAAATAAGTGTCTTAAATTTAGTATAAATTTGTACTAGAGTTAGTATAAAGTTGAGACATTTATTTTGAGATGGAAGAAGTACTTTTTAAACTTTTTGACAACAAATACGGTCTAGCATAATACTCATGGTAAAAGCTTCGGGACAAAATAATTTACGTCCATTCCGAGCAAAATACAACATAATCAATACTATATGAACAATACCATTCATGGTTTTCGTAGCTGCACTTCTTTTTTGTTTTACCAGAATACGGTATAGATCAGTTGTCCTGGATCTTTAAATATGCGTATTATGGCAGACTATGTTGGTCGCATTCTTTTTTATATTTTTTGAATTATTTTTACTTAATCGGCTGCGCCTAGACACATGTCCCAAAAATCCAGATCGCACTATGTCTAACTCTATAAATAAAGTCATAACAGCAACGTCATCCAACAACGACCAACAGAGTATAAACGAGGCTCAAAGGTACATCAGGCCAAGTACAGATAAATAAGTTCAACCAAGTGTTTTAAGGCACGCAGGTCAAGCAAAATAAAGAACAAAAGGCACTAGTTAGACATGGGCGAAGATGGAGCAGAGTGCACCAAGTTGATAGCAGAAGCGTGAATCTTGGAGATCATTCATGGTTAGTGGCCTCGGCATCCACCTCTCTACCGAGTCACTGCTGCAAATGAGCAACCATTTGAACACTGACTAGCTCAAAGCATTTCTTATTTGGCGCCTCTGCCGCACGTTATAGATATAATGGTACAGGGCGCACACCTCCCACTCAGACAGATTATATGTGAGCCGGCCCATACAAAGCGTTACGCCTGAATGGAAGCTCAACTGAGGAAGTTGGCTCTCGGGTTGAGTTTTTTTCCTGGTTGTGGGAAGCTTCTAGTAGCTTCCAGTCATTGTTTGCTAGTACTAGTTTTATGTGTTTTTTAGCTGGGTATTCTTACTTTTTTCCTTTTCTTTTTTCCTCTTTTATTTTTATTCTTTTTAAAATACTTTTTAAAAATCTCATGAACTTTTTAAAATATATGAAGATTTTCCAAATTTGTAAAAAAAACTAAATCCATTTACTTTTTCAAAATGTAAGAACTTTTTCAAATTCGTGTCTCTTAGATCGTGAAACTTTTTCCAAAATTTGTGAGCTTTTTTTCCAATCTTAGTGAACTTTTTCCCAAATTCGTGAGATTGTTTCCAATCTTATTGAACTTTTTTCAAATTTGTGTGTCTTAGCTCATGAACTTGTTTTCAATTTCATAAAAAATCCAATCTTAGCGACTTTTTCCAAATTTATGAACTTTTTTCAAATTTAAAGAACTTTTTCAAATTGGTTTCAAATTCGTGTGACGTAACTCATGAATTTTTCTTCAATCATAGTCAGCTTTTTCCAAATTTCAAGAACATTTTAGAATTTCATGAAGCCTTTTCAATTTTGTGAACATTTCAACTTCATGAACTTTTTTTCCAATACTTGAACATTTTTCAAATTTGATGAAAAAAATTCAAATTCGTGTGTCTTAGCTTGTGAACTTTTTTCAAATTCATGAACTTTTTTAATCATCGTGATTTTTTTCAAATATAATGAACTTTTTCAAATTCCACATATCTTTTTCAATTTCTTCAACCCTTCAAATTCATGAAGTTTTTTATTTTTGCATTTTTTATGAACTTCTTAAAATTCTCATTCATTTTTTATGAACTCTTTAGATTGACGTGTTTAAAAAAAATGATTTTTAAGTGAGCAGTCAACCTATCAACCAGCGAGATGCGATCGAGCAAACGACTACTTCGCATGAGGTAGTGTTTGATCTAGCAACGGTTTTCATGGGCCGGCCGCTAGGCATCTCCTTCAGGCGCCAATAGCACAAAGTGACATTGAGAGCACCGTTTAGGAGGTCTCCTAGCCCAACACTTGCGGCACTGCTGCACTGGACCTGAGCATGTTTGGATCTGCGCCCTTACTTGGGCCGGCTATCATCGTGGGCCTACCCGATAGAGATTCCCTCATTAGAAAGACGGGTTCATTTGAAGTAATGAATGTAGTGGTTTACTAGGAACTCCTATCTATACTCCTATATAGTGTACCGGTATCAAGTAATATAGATCATTGGATCTTTCTACTCGGATGCTCGTATTTGTTGGCTTGTGTTGGCTCGTGTCTGAGAACTACGTGGCCTGGTATACACCTTTGGATATGTCCAATCCAACGGTCCCTATTGTAGGGATTCGTTGTGGGTGATGTCATTGTGTCGCCAACGCCATTGTGAGGCGAAGTTTGTCGGCTGCCCATGATTCTTGGGTTGCTATTCGGAAACTTCTAATTAGCTCCCATAATAGAATACACCAACCACTAAAGTATTACTACTAGCAGAGCAACTATTACTAGCAAGCAGCGCATGGTTCTTGAGTCAAAAGAGAGATAGCCAAAAGATAGATAAAGAAAACCATCCAATGGCGAACCAAGATGTGGTTCGATGGTTAGGAGGACAGTGCTATTTCCAGCCCACCAGGGTACAAGTCGTCCTGGTGTTCGCATTTATTTTTGAATTTATTTCAGTATTTTTGATGATGTGCGTTCAGTGGGAAGAGACCCGTCGACTACGAGGCGCCTTTGGTGACTTCGTCAATCTCAAGATGATATGTCAGCTCAGTCTCTCCGAGGTGCCTATAGGGATAAGGTGTGCGTGTGCGTTCATAGGAATAAGTGTATGCGCGTACATATGAGTGTCTGCATCTGTACCATGTTAAAAAAAGATAGTACAGCCTCCGTATAAGCGCATAAGCAATTTCCGTTGCAAAAAAAAGAGCGCAGAAGCAATTTGAAAAATTAGAGAATGTCAAATAAATAAAAAGTTAATATATGTCGCAATTAAATCAACTTAACTTTCTCTTAAATCCATATCAAAACAACATTACCCCTGGTTTCCAACTTTGTATTTCCAACATTTTTCTACCCATTTTTTTATGAACCAAACAAACTTCATAGGTGTTTGAAAAGCTATCTCCTTTATAATGATGAGTAACTTGCAACTTCTTACTATTTCAATTGCTCAATTCTGGGCATATTAAAGTTTATTAAGATAAAAATTTGAGGATAAAGGGATTATCCTTTCCCTCTTGGTGTTTAAAATTGTGTAAATCCAGTATTACATGGATATACTGAAGGAAATATATCCTAGAGGAAATAATAAAGTTATTATTTATATTTCCTTATATCATGATAAATGTTTATTATTCATGCTAGAATTGTATTAACCGGAAGCTTAGTACATGTGTGAACACTACAAGAAATACGTTAATCCATGACGCATTTCTGGTGACGTTCTCAGGATCTGTCACTATCGATGACGGATTTGTCTAGCTCGTCACAAAAACCGTCACGGATCAGTGAGATGAGAACAAGCCGAACAACAATGGCGCCCTTAGGAGAGACCGTCATGGATACCGTCACGAATCGACCAGCTGTACACCACCCAGACCATCATGGATGACTCGTGCCGACGTGTCATGTGTGCGACCCACATTGATGAGGCTTAGCCTTTTCTTTTTAAGTTGTTCGAACCGTCACGACCTTCTGGTGCTTCTTTTTTTGCTGGTGTTGTGTCGTTGGGCTGCTGTAAGGTCTTCTTAACAAAAAGTTGTCTGGTTTTTTAATTAAAAAATGAGAAGTTGTGAGAGAGGATTGAAATAGGGACCTCCCGCATATATGCTTTAGTCGCTACCGCTGGGCAATGTCTAAATTTGTGTTAAATGTCTTTCTCAATTCTTACATACCACCAGTCAAGATTTTTAGTTAAAGAAAATGAGATCGAACTAGGAATCAAACCATGTAGCACTAACCTCTATGTTCTTTTGCCAGGTCACCTACAGTTCATAGACCGACCATACCTGAACGTAATTGTTTTAAAAATTTGCACGCGTAGGCAACAGTAGTTTTTTTTTTTGCGAAAAAATAACAATAGTTATGTACGTCGATGATAGCGAACATTCGCGAAATCTCCTAACAATTTTATGCCGATCTTATAAATAAATAATATTGTTCCATGCCCAATTATAAGAATTTTCTTCCATATTTTGATATTATTATCATTTTTTCCAATAGGTTGCAAATAGAAGTTTGAGTTATTCCTAACTGTCTTTTGATTTTTTTTCATCCATTTCTAGGATATGAGCTAAAAAGACATAATGCCTAAATATATTTTTGAGATGTTCAAACCTTATTTGACATACATATACATCAAAATGGAATTACATCCAATAAGCACACATAAATTCATTTAAACTATAGAAAATATTAAATCATGTCTAAAATTACTGAAACTCGTACAAAACAAAATATATGTATTATATTACATGTTACACTCCTATAAGGGTATGACGCCTGTTTTAATTGAAAAAAGAACCGCACATGAATGGAACTTGAACCCGAGACATGAATTTTAAACTATGAGTGAGATTTTTTTAAATTAGTAAAATATATGCAACCACAATTTTAAGGCAGCGGATCAAACCCGGGACCTTTAGCTTTGAAAAATCATATTTGTGATAAAGAATGTTTTGTACGATTAAAAAAATGTCGAACTTGTACTTCAAAAATGTTTAACATTTGTTCAAAAAATGTTCAAACATGTTTTGAAAAAATGTTCATCATGTATTTGAAAAATATTAAACGTTTATCAAAAAATGTTACATGTGTATACTAGAAATGTAGAATATATATTGTATAACGTTGACATGTATTTAAAAAAAGAAAAAAGGAAAAAAAAAGAAAAAACAAACAGGAAAAAACAAACAGGAAAAAACCCAAAAAATCAATGAAAACCTACAGAAAAACACATAAAACCAATAAAATAAATAAACAAACCCGTGAGCTTGGACCTGGGAATTTCAGCCCGATCAAATGGGAAATCCTTTTTCAGTAAATTAAAGTGTATAAATTGATTTAAAGCAAAAAAAAGACATCCACGAAACTTTATAGCTAGAAATTGATTATAGCTAGAAAATCATTTATGACCAAAATATTAACAAACGACTTCAGAAAAATACCAAAATATAATTTAATTTTGAACTATAGGTGCATGATGCCCTCATATGACATCCAAAGGCTGTGGTAGAAATTTGAGAAGCTTTGGCAAAAGTTGTGACATACGCTGCTTAGAAATATTAGTGATTTCAAAACTTGTTCGTAAATTCAGAAAATATTCGCCATTACAAAAATATTCACGATTTCAAAAAATATGACACCTGGAGGCCATGGTGAATTTTTTAGAAGGTTTCACAAAAGTTGTGACATACGCTGCTTAGAAACCAGGTGATCTTCAAGGAAGAATCTAGGGTTAGGACGTGGGTCTCTTCACTTCTATATGTAATAAGTTGTACTCCTACTGTTTGTACGGTACAAAATTTATAACATATAGTATATTGTGATTAAAAAGGAAAACGTTTGCAGCCGGAGCGCCGGCTGAAACTTGCGCTGGTCGCCCCAGCTTGTTCAACAATTTTTAGATAATTCTTCAACATTTTTCAAATACTTATTCAACATTTTTCAAATATTTGAAGAGATTTTAAATATACATACATACATAAATACATACATATATATATATATATATATATATATATAATATTCTACAGTATAATCAAAAGTAAAGGAAAAAAGAACAAATGTACGAAAAAAACGAAACAGAAAACAGCTTGGTGTTTCCCGGACGCGTGGGCCAGCCCAACTAGCTTTCCCATCAGCGAGGGGCCCACCCAACATTAATGCGAGAAATAGGCTAGCCCACGAACATGAGACGTACAAGAGTTAACTTTTTTTTTGAGAGAGCATAGCTCGCCTTAAACAACACTTGGGCCGGCCCAGTGGTGTAGCAACCTTTTATTTAATCTTCAAGCTATTTTCCTGATGCATATTCTACTGTTTTTTTTCTATTTTATTTTACCAACTTTGTGTTTATTTCTAACTTGGTGTTTATTCCAAATTTCACTTTTCATACAAAAAAATTTTGTTTCGTTTTCTATTTGCATCATTTTGTACCTTAAAGAGGTAAGCATGAACATTTTATAGAATTTATATGGATTTAAATAAACAAATATAAGGAATTTTTTTGTATCTACATTACGGACCAGAAGCACGCAATAATATTTTTTAAGTCGCGGTTTTTTCTTTTCTTTTTAGCCTTTACTATTAAAAAATAAATTTAAGAAAAAATAAGAATGATTATTAATACACACACACACACACACACACACACACACACACACACACACACACACACACACACACACACACACCTATTGTGTATATTCATTATATTTCTCTAAAAATACAATTATGAAACAATTGACAATCTGTATTAAAAATATTGTGTACTACTCCTTCCGTTTCTAAATATTTGTCTTTCTAGAGTTTTCAAATGGACTATCACATACGAATATATATAGACATATTTTAGAGTGTACATTCACTCATTTTGCTTTGTATGTAGTCACTTGTTGAAATACCTAGAAAGACAAATATTTAGGAATGGAGGAAGTAATAAATAATTCTAGAAATGTATTATTCAAATGAGATTTTTTTTAACAGAAAAATAAATATGAACCTTGAAATCTGCTTCATTAAATGGCCTTGAAACTTGGTCTATGCTCGGCATACAACACTAAACGCAACATGGCAATTTTTGGCATTTTTAGGACCTTTTTGATATATTTAAGTCATGAAGTGCATATCTAAAAATTTAATGGATACAATTGAAATTTAAGTTGAAAACACATGAAATAGTTTCCAGAAATGGGTTGAAAGATCTTATTTGTGGTATTTATTGTAGGATTATGCCAGGACTCGAGCAGCAACATGGAACATGATAGCAAGAAAAGTAGTTTAAATTTAGGAAAAAATGCGAACATAGTGTGAAAAACACGGAATCTCGCATGGTGTCATGATATGACATCTAGATTATTTGGTAAAATAATCAAAAATATTTCACACAAAAAATCATGCAAACTTCTTTGAAGTCGATCAATCTGCAAGGAGGAATCATGATCTCCAGAGAGAATGCATTAGGTTTGAAGGAGAAATGATACTTGTTCAATCCTTCATCCTTGAATCTTTTAGGACACCTAACATACACCATCACATATCATATGTTAATTTTCGACATTTTCAGGTTTTGTTTGCTATTTTAAAGTCATTTACAGCATTTCTAAGCATTTGATATATACATCCTATTTAGAATCGCTTTAAAATATGAAAAAGGGGTTAAAAATCATATGTGTCTTCCTCACTCTATGTGTATATTAGGCCCTTTGAAAGGAATAAAAAGAAATTTCAAGGATCGACATGGCAAGAATCGAGCATAAACTTGGGGTTCTTGGTTTATTTTTCAAATAATATTTTTTATATCGCATGTAAATTTTTATTGGTATGTAATTATAATATTTTTTTTTCAAGTTACTTGACAAAGGTTTTTGCTTTGAGACAAAGGTTGCTTTATTAGTTTTTTTAGGGGAAGGCTTTATTAGTTATTTTAAAAATAGAAAAAGTTTTAAATCTGGGCGGCCTCTCTCATGCGGGGCTGGAATCAGCAAAAGCCCATATGGTTCACAGCCGAGGGGGGCGATCCTACGTGAGACAAACCATGCATTTCGATTGGTTGAGCCTACCCGCACATGGATCAAGCGTCTCCACCGTTCGATTTTCCGTGATCCAATGGTTGGCACACAATCCCTAATTCCCGATCCATCTCTTCTTTCTCCCCCGCCCCACAGCCGCCGGCCTCTAGTGCCCTCCTTTCTCCCATCTCCCTCTCCAGTCGCCGCCTTCCGTCCCCTCCTAGCTCCTTCTCCCTGCTCCGAGTCCACACCGGGGCAAGCACCGAGGGCGCGACGTCCAGGCCGACCGACACCGTGCGGTGGTGTGCGCTTGGATTTCGGTGGTCCGCACCGAATCGTCCCCGGGGAGCTGCGTCGTGGTGGGCGTTGACACAGAACGCGAAGGGAAGCAACGAATCCACTGCCCGAGCGGCGGCGGACGGCAGGATATGGCGCTAGCGCGATGGCTCGTCGAGCCGCGACAGAGGAAACTGTCGCTGGTAAGCGTTGTTCTCGGTGCGGTGCTCGATATGTGCATGCTCTATGCCCCCAACACAATGGGTACATGAGCGGCAACCCTCCCAGACGCATGCTCCTAGCCACCGGTTTCTTTCTCTAATCTCACCTCACATCGTGTGCAGGTGGAGTCAGCAGCAACTCAGCCATGGTTCAGGCCGCCCTATCTCTGTCCGATGCGCCGAACCACCGAGGAAGCCACATCGAGTTAGCACAGGCGCCTGGTGGAGGCCACTCTGCTGTGCTGGGATGCTGCAGTCCCTTCAATGTTGTGTGTCCGCGTCCGTCGCAGACGGCGTCCTCACCCCCGGCTTCTCCCTCGACCTCGCAGGCTGTCAGTTGCTTGCCCCACCATCTCTAGTTCACTCTGTTTTATTTCTGAATTTTTGAGACAGTATTTGGTTGTCCACACGCAGGCAACTTCCATGTTGTTCGCTGGAGATCGACTACTCAGGAGCATGGGTAGAGGCGATATGGTGGTGTACTCAAAAAAAGAGAGGCAATATGGTGGTGGGATGGCGTCGCCGCTGTTCCGCTGGAGAATATCTGGGACATGTTGTAGATTGAATATGTGGGATATGCTACAATATTCTCGAGAGTTATCTATAAATTGTTGTTGTCTTTCTTCCATTTGTATAAAGTGTTGTTGTCTTTTTTCCATTTGTATAAAGTGTTGTTTTGTAGTATGTTTATCATTTATTTAATAACATACTGTAGCATATATTTTGAAAAAAAAAATATTGGCTAAAAAACTTTTTTTATTGTGAGATGAGCTAATCTCTTGGCTTGAAATTAGTGGGCCGTGGACTAACCTTGAAATTTAATGGACTAAAATTTCAATTTGGTTGATTACTACACATGGGCTGTGTGTCCTAAACGGAGCTGAAATATAGTGGGCTGAAATTCTAAATGGGCCACTGTGTCTTAGATGAAGCTAAAATTTAGTGGGCTGAAATTCTAATTGGGCCATTGATTCTTAGATGTAGCTGAAATTTAGTGGGCTGCAATTTTAATTGGGCCACTAAGTTAATGGGCTACCACGTAATATCCATGTCAGCAGATGATGTGGCGGACAAGTTGACATCGTTATGAGCACTTCAGCTAAGTGCAATTCATGACGGTCAAAATCCGTCATGAAGTGTACAATCATCAATTATGACGCGATATACATGACGGATTTCAAATCCGTCATGGATGCCCTTATGTGATAGTTTTGCACACATCTGTGACAGGCGGTATCCGTCATGGATTAACATGATTCTTGTAGTGGAATACATAGACAAAACATAGTGTCCCTAGTATGCGTCTAATTGACTAGCTCGTTAATCAAAGATGGTTATGTTTCCTAACCATAAAAATGTGTTGTCATTTGATGAACGAGATCACATCATTAGAGAATGATGTGATGGACAAGACCCATCCGTTAGCTTAGCATTATGATCGTTACAGTTTTAATGCTACTGCTTTCTTCATGACTTATACATGTTCCTCTGACTATGAGATTATGCAACTCCTGAATACCGAAAGAACACCTTGTGTGCTATCAAACGTCACAACGTAACTGGGTGATTATAAAGATGTTCTACAGGTGTCTCCGAAGGTGTTTGTTGAGTTGGCATAGGTCGAGATTAGGATTTGTCACTCCGTGTACCGGAGAGGTATGTCTGGGCCCTCTCGGTAATGCTCATCACTATAAGCCTTGCAAGCAATGTGACTAATGAGTTAGTTGCGGGATGAAGTATTACGAAACGAGTAAAGAGACTTGTCGGTAACGAGATTGAACTAGGTATGATGATACGGATGATTGAATCTCGGGCAAGTAACATACCGATGACAAAGGAAACAAAGTATGTTGTTGTGCGGTTTGACTGATAAAGATCTTCGTAGAATATGTAGGAGCCAATATGAGCATCTAGGTTCCTCTATTGGTTATTGATCAGAGATATGTCTCGATCATGTCTACATAGTTCTCGAACCCGTAGGGTCCGCACGCTTAACGTTCGATGACGATTTGTATTATGAGTTATGTGATTTGATGACCGAAGTTTGTTCAGAGTCCCGGATGAGATCACGGACATGACGAGGAGTCTCGAAATGGACGAGACATACATAATGATATATTAGACGATGTTATTCGGACACCGAAAGAGTTTCGAGAAGTATCTGGTAAAACCGGAGTGCCAGAGGGGGTTACCGGAACCCCCTGGGAAAGCAATGGGCCATCATGGGCCATAGGGGAGAGAGAGGACTGCCCACAAGGGGGTGGCGCGCCCCACCCCCCATGGGGAGTCCGAATAGGACTAGGGGAGGGGGCGCGGGCCCCCTTTCCCTCTCCCTCTCCCTCTCCCTTCCTTCTACCCCCTTCCACCAAGGGGAATCCTACTAGGACTTGGAGTCCTAGTAGGACTCCTCCCTCTTGGCGCGCCCTACAGGGCCGGCCGGCCTCCCCCTCTCCTCCTTCGTATACGGGGGAATGGGGCACCCCAAAGCACAATAGACAATCTCTTAGCCGTGTGCAGCGCCTCCCTTCACAGTTCAACACCCCGGTCATATCGTCGTAGTGCTTAGGCGAAGCCCTACGCCGGTAAATTCATCATCACCGTCGCCACGCCGTCGTGATGACGGAACTCTCCCTCGTCCTCAATTGGATCAAGAGGACGAGGGATGTCATCATGTTGAACGTATGCTGAACACGGAGATGCCGTACGTTCGATACTTGGATCGGTTGGATCATGAAGACGTTCGACTACATCAACTACGTTACTAAACGCTTCCGCTTTCGGTCTACGAGGGTACATGGACACACTCTCCCGTCTCGTTGCTATGCATCTCCTAGATAGATCTTGCGTGATCGTAGGAATTTTTTTGAATTACTACGTTCCCCAACAGTGGTATCAGAGCCAGGTCTATGCGTAGATGATATATGCACGAGTAGAACACAAAGAGTTGTGGGCGATAATAGTCATACTGCTTACCACCAACGCTTTACTTTGGTTCGACGGTATTGTTGGATGAAGCGGCCCGGACCGACATTACATGACCCCGCTCATGAGACTGGTTCTACCGACGTGCTTTGCACACAGGTGGCTGGCGGGTGTCTGTTTCTCCAACTTTAGTTGAATCGAGTTTGACTACGACCGGTCCTTATTGAAGGTGAAAACAACACACTTGATGAAAAATTATTGTGGTTTTCATCCGTAGGTAAGAACGGTTCTTGCTAGAAGCCCATAGCAGCCACGTAAAACTTACAAAAACAAAGTAGAGAACATCTAACTTATTTTTGCAGGGCTTGTTGTGATGTGATATGGTCAAGACATGATGTGATATAAATTGTTGTATGAGATGATCATGTTTTGTAACAGAGTTATCGGCAACTGGCAAGAACCATATGATTGTCGCTTTATTGTATGAAATGCAATCACCATGTAATTGCTTTACTTTGTCACTAAGGGTAGCGATAGTCATAGTAGCAATAGTTGGCGACACAAAACGAAGCTACGATGGAGATCAAGGTGTCAAAACGGTGACGATGGAGATCATGACGATGCTTCGGTGATGGAGATCATGAGCACAAGATTATGATGGCCATATCATGTCACATATTTTGATTGCATGTGATGTTTATCTTTTACGCATCTTATTTTGCTTAGTACGACGGTAGCATTATAAGATGATCCCTCACTAAATTTCAAGGTATAAGTGTTCTCCCTGAGTATACACCATTTCTACAGTTCATCATGCTGAGACACCACGTGATGATCGGGTGTGATAAGCTCTACGTTCACATACAACGGGTGCAAGCCAGTTTTGCACATGCAGAATACTCGGGTTAAACTTGACGAGCCTAGCATATGCAGATATAGCCTCGGAACACTGAGACCGAAAGGTCGAACGTGAATCATATAGTAGATATGATCAACATAGTGATGTTCACCATTGAAAACTACTCCATTTCACGTGATGATCGGACATGGTTTAGTTGATTTGGATCACGTGATCATTTAGATGACTAGAGGGATGTGATAACCCACAAGTGTAGGGGATCGCAATAGTTTTCGATAAGTAAGAGTGTCGAACCCAACGAGGAGCTAAAGGTAGAATAAATATTCCCTCAAGTACTATCGACCACCGATACAACTCTACGCACGCTTGACATTCACTTTACCTAGAACAAGTATGAAACTAGAAGTACTTTGTAGGTGTGATAGGATAGGTTTGCAAGATAATAAAGAGCACGTAAATAAAAGCTAGGGGCTGTTTAGATAAAAATGCAATAATGTAAATATAGCAAGTGTGGAAAAGTGGTGGTAGGAGTTTTGGAATTGTCCCTAAGCAATTGACTATGTTACTAGACCGGTAATCACTATTGCAATTCTATTTGAGGGAGAGGCATAAGCTAACATACTTTCTCTTCTTGGATCATATGTACTTATGATTGGAACTCTAGCAAGCATCCTCAACTACTAAAGATTCATTAAGGTAAAACCCAACCACATCATTAAAGCATCAAGTCCCCTTTATCCCATACGCAACAATCTACTTACTCGGGTTTGTGTTTCAGTCACTCACGCAACCCACTATAAGCGAACCATGAACACATTGCAACACCCTACAGCGGGAACCTCTCACGCTTGCGCGACACGGAGGGCACCATAGTACATCACCAATAATAAAATATGCAACTCAAACCAATCATAGCAATTCATCAATCACCGATAGGACAACGAAAATCTACTCAAACATCATAGGATAGCAACACATCATTGGAAAATAATATGAAGAATAAAGCACCATGTTCAAGCAGAGGGTACAGCGGGTTGTGGGAGAGTGGACCGCTGGATATAGATGGGAGAAGGTGATGGAGATGTTGGTGAAGATGGCGGAGGTGTTGGTGAAGATCGCGGTGATGATGATGGCCCCCGGCAGCGCTCCCGCACCACCGGAAGCAAGGGGGAGAGAGGGCCCCTTCTTCTTTTTCGTACTTGACCTCCTCCCTAGATGGGAGAAGGGTTTCCCCTCTGGTCCTTGGCTCCCATGGCTTGGGAGGTTGATAACCCACAAGTGTTTAGTATTCTTGAGTATTAGCAGTTGAGTTGTCAATTCAACCACACCTGGATAACTTAGTATCTGCAACAAAGTGTTTAGTAGCAAAAGTGGTGTGATAATAAAGGTAACGGTAGCAAAAGTAAAGATAAATGTTTTTGGGTTTTTGTAGTAGTTGTAACAGTAGCAACGGAAAAGTAAATAAGCGAAGAACAATATGCGAAAATCTCGTAGGCAATGGATCAGTGATGGATAATTATGCCGGATGCGATTCCTCATGCAATAGTTATAACATAGGGTGATATAGAACTAGCTCCAATTCATTAATGTAATGTAGGCATGTATTCCGTAAATAGTCATACATGCTTATGGAAAAGAACTTGTATGACGTCTTTTGTCCTACCCTCCCGTTGCAGCGGGGTCCTAGCGGAAACTAAGGGATATTAAGACCTCCTTTTAATAGAGAACTGGACCAAAGCATCAACACATAGTGAGTACATGAACTCCTCAAACTACGGTCATCACCGAGAAGTACCCCGATTATTGTCACTTCGGGGTTGTTGGATCATAACACATAATAGGTGACTATAGACTTGCAAGATAGGATCAAGAACACACATATATTCATGAAAACATAATAGGTTCAGATCTGAAATCATGGAACTCGGGCCCTAGTGACAATTAAGCATAGCAAAGTCATAGCAGCATCAATCTCAGAACATAGTGGATACTAGGGATCAAACCCTAACAAAACTAACTTGATTACATGGTAAATCTCATCCAACCCATCACCGTCCAACAAGCCTATGATGGAATTACTCACGCACGGCGGTGAGCATCATGAAATTGGTGATGGAGGATGGTTGATGATGATGATGGCGACGAATCCCCCTCTCCGGAGCCCCGAACGGACTCCAGATCAGCCCTCCCGAGAGAGATTAGGGCTTGGCGGTGGCTCCGTGTCATAAAACAAGATGAAACTTTCTCTCTGATTTTCTCTCCTCAAGACGGAATATATGGAGTTGGAGTTGAGGTCTGAGGAGGTCCAGGGGGGCCACGAGATAGGAGGCCGTGCCCTAGGGGGGGGTGCCCCCTATCTCGTGGACAGGCTGTGGGCCCCCTGGCATTAATTATTTCGCCAAAAATTCTTATTAATTCCAAAAAGTGCCTCTGTGGATTTCCAGGACATTTCGTGAACTTTTCTTTTCTACACATAAAACAACATCATGGTAGTTCTGCTGAAAACAACGACAGTCCGGGTTAGTTTCATTCAAATCATGCAAGTTAGAGTCCAAAACAAGGGTAAAAGTGTTTGGAAAAGTAGATACGTTGGAGATGTATCAACTCCCCCAAGCTTAAACCTTTGCTTGTTGTTGTAAAGAAAAACTTTTACAAACTCTGTTTGCTCTTGTTGTTGTAACATGAAAAGCCAGCATTCAAGTTTCAACAAATATTACGAACTAACCATACTCACAATAACACATAGGTCCCACAATTACTCACATCAATAGCATAATCAGCTAGCGAGCCATAATAATAAAATTCGGATGACACCGCTTTCTCAAAATAATCATAACATGATATAACAAAATGGTATCTCGCTAGCCCTTTCCGAGACCGCAAAACATAAATGCAGAGGACCTTTAAAGATCAAGGACTGACTAAACATTGTAATTCATGGTAAAAGAGATCCAGTCAAGTCATACCCAATATAAACCAGTAATAATGAATGCAAATGACAGTGTGCTCTCCAACGGGTACTTTTAATAAGAAGGGTGATGACTCAACATAAAAAGTAAATAGATAGGCCCTTCGCAGAGGGAAGCAGGGATTTGTAGAGGTGCCAGAGCTCGATTTTAAAATAGAGATTGAATAACATTTTGAGCGGCATACTTTTGCTGTCAACGCAACATCTATGAGATGGCTGTATCTTCCATACTAAATGCATTATAGGTAGTTACCAAACAGAATGGTAAAGGTTTATACTCCCCCAACCACCAACAAGCATCAATCCATGGCTTTCTCGAAACAACGAGTGCCTCCAACATACAACAACCCTGGGGGAGTTTTGTTTAATTATTTTGATTTGCTTTGATCTTTTTGGATCATGGGACTGGGCATCCCGGTTACCGGCCCTTTCTTGTGAATGAGGAGCGGACTCCACTCCTCGTGAGAATAACCCACCTAGCATGGAAGATATAGGCAACCCTAGTTGTAACATGAGCTGCTCGAGCATACAAAACAGAATTTCATTTGAAGGTTTGGAGTTTGGCACATACAAATTTACTTGGAACGGCAAGTAAATACCGCATATAGGTAGGTATAATGGACTCATATGGAACAACTTTGGGGTTTAAGGAGTTTGAATGCACAAGCAGTATTCCCGCTTAGTACAGGTGAAGGCTAGCAAAAGACTGGGAAGCGACCAACTGAGAGAGCGACAACAGTCGTAAGCATGCATTAAAATTAATTCACACCGAGTACAAGCATGAGTAGGATATAATCCACCATGAACATATATATCGTGAAGGCTATGTTGATTTGATTCAACTACATGCGTGAACATGTGCCAAGTCGAGTCACTCAATTCATTCAAAGGAGGATACCATCCCATCATATCACATCATAATCATTCTAATAGCATGTTGGCACGCAAGGTAAACCATTATAACTCATAGCTAATCAAGCATGGCACAAGTAACTATAATCTCTAAATGTCATTGCAAATATGTTTACTTCATAATAGCTAACTCAGGAACGATGAACTCATCATCTTTACAAAAACAAGAGAGGTCGAGTTCATACCACCTTTTCTCATCCCAATAAGTCCATCATATATCGTCATTATTGCCTTTCACTCGCACGACCGAACGATGTGTATAATAATAAGAGTGCATGTGCATTGGACTAAGCTGGAATCTGCAAGCATTCAACTCGAGAGAGAAGACAAGTAATATGGGCTATAAATTAAATAAACAATCATGCATATAGGAGCCACTAAGCATTTTCAATATGGTCTTCTCGACCCCCAAAGGAAAGAAAAGAAAATAAAACTATTTACACGGGAAAGCTCCCAACAAGTAAGAAGAAGAACTAGAAATCTTTTTGGGTTTTCATTTTAATTCTACTACAGGCAAGGGAATTAAACTAACTATTTTTTTGTTTTTTCTTAAGGTTTTTCAAACACACAAGAAGAAAACTAGAAACAGGAATTTAAACTAGCATGGATAATACAATGAAAGAGTATGAGCATCGACGACTAGTGTGTGAACATGAATGTAAAGTCGGTGAGAAATACGTACTCCCCCAAGCTTAGGATTTTGGCCTAAGTTGGTCTAATACCAATGACTGCCTGACTGATATCCATAAGTGAAACTGGGGTAGTACTGAGATGTAGAGGCTACCGCCTCCTGAGCAGCAGCGTGTTGGCGAGCTGCCTCCATTCCCCTCTCATATTCAGTTGCTTCTTCCCTAGTGACAACATATCTTCCTTTTGCTTGATAATCAAAAAGGTAGGGAGCAGGAAGAGTAACAGGGACGACATTGCGTCTGTCATAGATTAGTCGATAATGGAGGAATTGTTCATTCCTCTCAAGAAAATGATGATCAAACATAGCTTCTTTATCCAAATAAACAGGAGGTACAATCATATCCCCCTCTCATGGAGCTATATTAAGAAAATTAGCCACACGGGTTGCATAAATTCCTCCAAAGAAATCTCCCCTTCTACTATTATTCTGCAACCTACATGCAACTATTGCCCCCCAAGTTATAACCTTTATAACCTGACATATCACTCTTGAGGACACAAAGATCAGGGGCACACATGTGACATACCTCGTCCTTACCGCTAATGCATCTACCAATAAAGAGAGCAAAGTAATGTATAGCAGGAAAATGAATGCTCCCTATGGTAGCTTGTGCTACGTCCCTAGATTCTCCCACAGTAATATTAGCAAGAAAATCTCTAAATTCAGATTTGGGAGGATCATTAATATTACCCACTGCGGGAGTTTGCAAGCAGTTGTGAAATCCTCTAAATCCATGGTATAAGACGCATCATAAATATCAAACATGACACTAGGAGATTTACGCGCAGAAATATATTCGAACCTCCGCACAAAGGAATTGGTCAATTGATAATATTGAGGACACTTATCTTGTAAGAAGTCCTCCAGCTCGGCATTACGCACATACGCGTCAAATTCCTCCTTGAAGCCTGGTTCGACCATAAAATCATCGGATGGCCACTCACAAGCCCATACATTTGCGTCCCTTGGCAAATTAATATCTTGTTCATGTATAGCAATCCTTGGCCCTTTCTTTGCCAAGGAACCTCCTTGGTACAATCTTCTAAGCATATTTCTTTTTCTGAAAATTTCTGAAATTTTAGTAACTTCAAAATAAAAGTGGACAAAACTAAACAAGATTGATAGCAACTACTCCTACAAGTGCCTAGAGCCCATATCATGCATTGGAATTGCTTGGGACCTCAAAAATTTAACATGCAAGCTCAAGAACATGGTCACCTAAGTAGCAAAAATTTGCAATAAATAAAGCACTAGAACAAAAACTAATTGGACCAATGGAGGAGTCACATACCAAGCAACAATCTCCCAAAGCATTTTTGTGGATGGAGCTTTGAGCTAAGAGATTGAAAATCGCAGCAAAACGAGCTAGAACTCGTGCTTGAGCTGGATGGGGATTTTTTTTGGGTAGAAGATGAAGTGTGTGGGAGCTGGCATAAGTGGAGGGGAGCCACCAGGGGCCCACGAGACAAGGGCCGCGCCCTACAGGGGGGCGCCCTCCTCTCTTGTGGCCTAGTGCTTGCCCCTCCTGCAGTGTTTTCGGTGCCTAAAATCCTTAAATATTCCAGAAAAAATCATACTAGATTTGCTGGGCATTTGGAGCACTTTTATTTTCGGACTATTTTTTAATGCACGGATAATTCAGGAACAGACGGATAATACTATTTTTGCTTTATTTATCCTAAATAACAGAAAGTAAAAGGAGGGTACAGAAGGTTGTGCCTTCTAGTTTCATCCATCTCGTGATCATCAAAATGAACCCGCTAACAAGGTTGATCAAGTGTTGTTAACAAACTCATTCCGAATAACACGGAACCGAAGAAATTTAGAATGACACTAAGTTACCTCAATGGGGATATGAAAATCCCCAACAATAAGAATATCATACTTTTTCTTGACAGTAGGGAGAGGAAATTAAAAATCTCCAAAAATGATAGTTGGAACTTTTTCAATAGAATTGATGCTATGAACTTGAGATTGTTTCCTCGGAAAGTGTACCGTATGCTCATTACCATTAACATGAAAAGTGACATTGCCTTTGTTGCAATCAGTAACAGCCCCTGCAGTATTAAGAAAAGATCTACCAAGGATAATAGACATACTATCATCCTCGGGAATATCAAGAATAACAAAGTCCGTTAAGATAGTGACATTTGCAACCACAACAGGCACATCCTCACAAATACCGACAGGTATAGCAGTTGATTTATCAGCCATTTGCAAAGATATTTCAGTTGGTGTCAACTTATTCAATTCTAGTCTACGATATAAAGAGAGAGGCATAACACTAACACCGGCTCCAAGATCACATAAAGCAGTTCTAACATAATTTCTTTTAGTGGAGCATGGTATAGTTGGGACACCCGGATCTCCAAGTTTCTTTTGTATTCCACCCTTAAAAGTGTAATTAGCAAGCATGGTGGAAATTTCAGCTTTCGGTATCTTTCTTTTATTTGTAATGATATCCTTCATATACTTAGCATAAGGATTTACTTTAAGCATATCAGTTAAGCGCATACGTAAGAAAATATGTCTAATCATTTCAGCAAAGCGCTCAAAATCCTCATTATCCTTTGACTTGGCTGATTTAGGAGGAAAGGGCATGGGTTTCTGAACCCATGGTTCTCTTTCTTTACAGTGCTTCCTAGCAACAAAGTCTCTCTTATCATAACGTTGATTCTTTGATTGTGGGTTATCAAGATCAACATCAGGTTCAATCTCTACATCATTGTTTTTGCTAGGTTGAGCATCAACATGAATATTATCATTAACATTATCACTAGGTTCATGTTCATCACCTGATTGTGTTTCAGCATCAGAGATAGAAATCTCATTGGGATTCTCAGGTGTGTCTACAGTAGGTTCACTAGAAGCATGCAACATTCTATCGTTTTTCTTTTTCTTCTTTTTATAAGGACTAGGTGCCTCTAAATTATTTCTCTGAGAATCTTACTCGATTCCCTTAGGGTGGCCTTCAGGATACAAAGGTTCCTGAGTCATTCTACCAGTTCTAGTAGCCACTCTAACAGCAAAGTCATTTTTATTATTCAATTCATCAAGCAATTCATTTTGAGCTTTGGGTACTTGCTCAGCTTGAGTAGCAACCATAGAAGCATATTTGCTAATGCGGTGAAGTTCATCTTTAACTCTAGCCAGACTATCACCTACGCGTCCTATCTCGAAAGCATTATTCTTTAACTCTCTACCAACATAAGCATTAAAACTTTCTTGTCTAGCCATAAAGTCATCAAATTCATCTAAGCAAGGGCTATGAAATTTAGTAGAGGGTATTTCAACTTTATCATATCTATAGAGAGAATTTACCTTTACTACCTGTGTCGGGTTATCAAGACAATGTGGTTCTTCAGGCGGTAAATTAAGACCATGTATTTCTTCAATAGGTGGTAAATTCTTAACATCTTCAGCTTTAATACCTTTTTCTTCATTGATTTCTTTGCCTCTTGCATATCTTCAGGAATGAGAAATAAAACACCTCTCTTCTTCGGAGTGGGTTTAGGAATAGGATTAGGAGTTGGCTCAATTGGTTAGGAATTACTTCAGGAACTGGCTCGGGAAGAGTCCAATTATTTTTATTAGTCAACATATTATTCAATAATATTTCAGCTTCGTCGACTGTTCTTTCCCTGAAAACACAACCAGCACAACTATCCAAGTAGTCCTTGGAAGCATCGGTTAGTCCATTATAAAAGATATCAAGTATTTCATTTTTCTTAAGAGGATGATCAGGCAAAGCATTAAGTAACCGGAGAAGCATCCCCCAAGCTTGTGGGAGACTCTCTTCTTTGATTTGCACAAAATTATATATTTCCCGCAAGGCAGCTTGTTTCTTATGAGCAGGGAAATATTTAGCAGAGAAGTAATAAATCATATCCTGGGACTACGCACACAACCAGGAGCAAGAGAATTATACCAAGTCTTAGCATCACCCTTTAATGAGAACGGAAATATCTTAAGGATGTATAAATAGCGAGACTTCTCATCATGAGTGAACAGGGTGGCTATATCATTCAACTTGGTAAGATGTGCCACAACAGTTTCAGATTCAAGGCCATAAAAAGGATCAGATTCAACTAAAGTAATAATATCAGGATCAACAGAGAATTCATAATCCTTATCAGTAACACAGATAGGTGAAGTAGCAAAAGCAGGATCGGGTTTCATTCTAGCATTAAGAGACTGCTGCTTCCATTTAGCTAATAATTTCTTAAGATCATTTCTATCATTGCAAGCAAGAATTTCCATAGCAGCCGCTTCATTCATAACATAACCCTTAGGAACAACAGGTAATACATAATCATTGGGGGAACGTTCATCATCACTATCATCAATAATAGGTTCTTCAATATTTTCATTCCCCCTAACTCTAGAAAGTTGTTCATCTAGAAATTCACCTAATGGCAAAGTAGTATCGCGCACAGAAGTAGTTTCATCATGCATAGCAGAAGTGGCATCATCAATAACATGCGACATATCAGAATTCATAGCAGTAGCAGGTTTAGGTGTCGCAAGCCTACTAATAACGGAAGGATAATCTAGTGCAGAGCTAGATGGCAATCCCTTACCTCCCCTCGTAGTTGAGGGCAAAATCTTGGTCTTAGCATCTTTCAAGTTCTTCATAGTGATCAACAGATATAAATCCCAAGTGACTCAGAGAATAGAGCTATGCTCCCCGGCAACGGCGCCAGAAATTAGTCTTGATAACCCACAAGTGTAGGGGATCGCAACAGCTTTCGAGGGTGAAGTACAACCCAAATTTATTGATTCGGCACAAGGGGAGCCAAAGAATATTCTTGAGTATTAGCAGTTGAGTTGTCAATTCAACCACACCTGGATAACTTAGTATCTGCAGCAAAGTGTTTAGTAGCAAAAGTGGTGTGATAATAAAGGTAACGGTAGCAAAAGTAAAGATAAATGTTTTTGGGTTTCTGTAGTAGTTGTAACAGTAGCAACGGAAAAGTAAATAAGCGAAGAACAATATGCGAAAAGCTCGTAGGCAATGGATCAGTGATGGATAATTATGCCGGATGCGATTCCTCATGCAATAGTTATAACATAGGGTGATATAGAACTAGCTCCAATTCATCAATGTAATGTAGGCATGTATTCCGTAAATAGTCATACGTGCTTATGGAAAGAACTTGTATGACGTGTTTTGTCCTACCCTCACGTTGCAGCGGGGTCCTAGCGGAAACTAAGGGATATTAAGGCCTCCTTTTAATAAAGAACCGGACCAAAGCATTAACACATAGTGAATACATGAACTCCTCAAACTACGGTCATCACCGAGAAGTATCCTGATTATTGTCACTTCGGGGTTGTCAGATCATAACACATAATAGGTGACTATAGACTTGCAAGATAGGATCAAGAACACACATATATTCATGAAAACATAATAGGTTCAGATCTGAAATCATGACACTCGGGCCCTAGTGACAAGCATTAAGCATAGCAAAGTCATATCAACACCAATCTCAGAACATAGTGGATACTAGGGATCAAACCCTAACAAAACTAACTTGATTACATGGTAAATCTCATCCAACCCATCACCGTCCAGCAAGCCTACGATGGAATTACTCACGCACGGCGGTGAGCATCATGAAATTGGTGATGGAGGATGGTTGATGATGACGACGGCGACGAATCCCTCTCTCCGGAGCCCCGAACTGACTCCAGATCAGCCCTCCCGAGAGAGTTTAGGGCTTGGCGGCGGCTTCGTGTCATAAAACGCGATGAAACTTTCTCTCTAATTTTTTTTCTCCCCGAGACGGAATATATGGAGTTGGAGTTGAGGTCGGAGGAGGTCCATGGGGCCCACGAGATAGGAGGCCGCGCCCTAGGGGGGCGCCCCCCTATCTCGTGGACAGGCTGTGGGCCCCCTGGCATTAATTCTTTCACCAAAAATTCTTATTAATTCCAAAAAGTGCCTCCGTGGATTTCCAGGACATTCCAAGAATTTTTCCTTTCTACACATAAAACAACATCATGGTAGTTCTGTTGAAAATAGCGTCAGTCCGGGTTAGTTTCATTCAAATCATGCAAGTTAGAGTCCAAAATAAGGGCAAAAGTGTTTGGAAAAGTAGATACATTGGATACGTATCAGAGGGGCGAGAGCCCCTCCGAGATTGGATCTATCTCTCTGTTTCTGCGTTCCTTGATTTTGCCCCTTCACCGTTTCCTTTATATCTGGAGATCCGTAACTCTGATTGGGGTTAACCTTTTGCCTAGATTTTTCTTGTAAAATTAGCTTTCTTGCGGGAAAAGAAGAGCATCAACTGCCTTACGGGTGGCCCACGAGAGTCCAGGGCGCGCCTAGGGGGGAGCGCACGGCCCCCTGTCTCGTGGCCACCCCGGACACCGTTTTGCGTTGCTTCTTCCTCCGAAAAATCCCAAATATTCCAAAGTAATTTTCCGTCCATTTTTATCTCATTTGGATTCCGTTTGATATTGGTTTTCTGCGAAACATAAAACATGCAACAGATAGGAACTGGCAGTGGGCACTGGATCAATATGTTAGTCCCAAAAATAGTATAAAAAGTTGCCAAAAGTATATGAAAGTTGAAGAATATTGGCATGGAATAATCAAAAATCATAGATATGATGGAGACGTATCAGCATCCCCAAGCTTAATTCCCGCTCGTCCTCGAGTAAGTAAATGATAAAAAAGATAATTTTTGATGTGGAATGCTACCTAGCATAATCTGGATCATATGTCTAATCATGGCATGAATATTAAGACACGAGTGATTCAAAGCAATAGTCTATCATTTGACATAAAAACGATAATACTTCGAGCGTACCAATAAAGCAATCATGTCTTTTCAAAACAACAAGGCCAAAGCAAGCTTATCCCTACAAAATCATATACTTTGGTCATGTTTCATTTTCGTCACACAAAAATGCTCCCATCATGCACAACCCCGATGACGAGCCGAGCAATTGGTTCATACTTTTTAACGCGCTTCAGCTGTTTCAACCCTCATGCAATACATGAGTGCAAGCCATGGATATAGCACTATAGGTGGAATATAATATAATGATGGAGGTTATGTGGAGAAGACAAAAAGGGAGAAAGTCTCACATCGTCGCGACTAATCAACGGGCTATGGAGATGCCCATTAATTGATGTCAATGCAAGGAGTAGGGATTGCCATGCAACGCATGCACTAAGAGCTATAAATGTATGAAAGCTCAACAAAAGAAACTAAGTGGGTGTGCATCCAACTTGCTTGCTCATGAAGACCTAGGGCATTTGAGGAAGCCCATCGTTGGAATATACATGCCAAGTTCTATAATGAAAATTCCCACTGGTATATGAAAGTGACAACATAGGAGACAATCTATATGAACATGGTGCTACTTTGAAGCACAAGTGTGGAAAAAGGATAGTAACATTGCCCCTTTTTTCTTTTTTTTTCTTTTTTCCCCTTTTTTTCCTTTTTTTCTTTTTGGGTGGGCTTCTTTGGCCCCCTTTTTTATTTAGGCTTATTTGGCCTTTCCTTTTTTTTCTTTTTTTTCTTTTTTTATGGGGCAATGCTCTATAATGATGATCATCACACTTTTATTTACTTACAACTCAATTTTACAACTCGATACTAGAACAAAGATATGACTCTATATGAATGCTTCCAGCGGTGTACCGGGATGTGCAATGATCTAGCATAGCAATGACATCAAAATGAAAACATCATGCTAGCTATCTTACGATCATGCAAAGCAATATGACAATAAATGCTCAAGTCAGGTATATGATGCTGATGGAAGTTGCATGTCAATATATCTCGGAATGGCTATGGAAAAGCCATAATAGGTAGGTATGGTGGCTGTTTTGAGGAAGATATAATGAGGCTTATGTGTGATAGAGCGTATAGTATCACGGGGTTTGGATGCACCGGCGAAGTTTGCACCAACTCTTGAGGTGAGAAAGGGCAATGCACGGTACCGAAGAGGCTAGCAATGATGGAAAGGTAAAAGTGCGTATAATCCATGGACTCACATTAGTCATAAAGAACTCATATACTTATTTCAAAAGTTTATTAGCCCTCGAAGCAAAGTACTACTACGCATGCCCCTAGGGGGATAGATTGGTAGGAAAAGACCATCGCTCGTCCCCGACTGCCACTCATAAGGAAGACAATCAAAGAAACATCCCATGCTTCAAATTTGTCACACAACGGTTACCATACGTGCATGCTACAGGACTTGCCAACCTCAAAACAAGTGTCTCTACAATCCACAACCACCCACTAGCATGACTCTAATATCACCACCTTTATATCGCAAAACTATTGCAAGGAATCAAACATATCATATTCAGCGATCTACAAGTTTATGTAGGATTTTATGACTAACCATGTGAATGACCAATTCCTGTCATCTCTCTAAATAGATATAAGTGAAGCAAGGGAGTTTAATTCTTTCTACAAAAGATATGCCCACGCTCTAACAAATATAAGTGAAGCAAAAGAGCATTCTACAAATGGCGGTTTTCTATGTGAAGAGAAACATGCAATCCAAACTTCAAATGATATAAGTGAAGCACATGAAGCATTCTATAAAGCCATACTCAAAAGATTTAAGTGAAGTGCAATGAGCATTATATAAATAAACCAAGGACTATCTCATACCAGCATGGTGCATAAAAGAAAAGTGAAAACTAAATGCAAAAGACGCTCCAAGACTTGCACATAATGCATAAACAAAACAAATACGAAAACATATCGATACTTGTTGAAGAAAGAGGGGATGCCTTCCGGGGCATCCCCAAGCTTAGACGCTTGAGTCTACTTGAATATTTACTTGGGGTGCCTTGGGCATCCCCAAGGTTGAGCTCTTGCCTCTCTTCCTTTTCCTCATATCGAGACATCCTCGATTAGACACTTCATCCACACAAAACTTCAACAGAAAACTCGGTAAGATCCGTTAGTATAATAAAGCAAATCACCACTCTAAGTACTGTTGCAAACCAATTCATATTTTTTTTGCATTGTGTCTACCGTAGTATAACTTTTCCATGGCATAATCCACTAATATAAATTGATAGATTCATCAAAACAAGCAAACTATGCATCAAAAACAGAATCTATCAAAAACAGAACAGTCTGTAGCAATCTAAACATCCACCATACTTTTTACCCCAAAAATTCTACCAAAATTAGGAAAAATAAACAAGTTGTACAGCAAGACAGTTCAAAAGGAATCAGAACCATTTGACGTTTCAGATAAAAATGTAAAATCGCGCACTACAGCCAAAGTTTCTGTCCTGCATCGTACAAACCAACAAGCATTGTAAACATCCTAAAGGCAAACCTTGGCACATTATTTTTATAATACAATGGAATTGTACAAGGGGATAATTATTTTTGTTGAAAAGTTTCTGTAATCAAGATTCACAAAGTTTCCGTGAGCATGAACAAAGTTGAAGGCTAGCTCCCACTTCAACAATGCTTGTCTTTCTCACTTTCACTTTCCTTTTTGAAAAGTTTTGGGTTACCCTATTTATTTTTTTGTTTTTAAACTATATAAAAGCACTCAACAGAAATAAATGACTCTCTAAAACTTCCGGGTTGTTTCCCTGGCAGCGATTTCTTTAAAGCCATTAAGCTAGGCATATAGTGCTCAAGTAATGAATCCACCCGGATCCCAACGTATATCAAAGCCAATTTTAATTAACAAAGTTTTGTGATTTAGTAGTGAGCACAAAGTAACATAAATCATGTAATGACGAAGTCTAAATCTCTTCCTATGCATCGGCATGTCATAAAAGAACAATTCATGCACACCAAGTAAAGGCCAATGCATAGTATAAGCAGATTCTTGCAATTCTATCGTATTGGAAACATAGAGAGGCGGAGATGTAGTTCCTCTCTCATAATAATTGCAAGTAGGAGTAGCAAGCACATGCATATTATATTTATCAAAATCATCATGTGTAACGGTAAAAGGCAACCCATCAATATAATCCTTAATAAGCACAAACTTCTCCGATATAGTGTAGTCGGGAGGATTCAAAAAGATGATAGGACTATCATGCATGGGTGCAATAGCTACAATTTCATGTTTAACATAAGGAACTATAGCAAGTTCATCTCCATAAGCATAATTAATATTGGCATCATGGCCACAAGCATAGCAAGCATCATCGAAAAGGGATATTTCAAGAGAATCAATGGGATCATAGCAATCATCATAGCAATCATCCTTCGGTAAGCATTAAGGGGAATTAAACAATGTATGAGTTGAAGAGTTACTCTCATTAGAAGGTGGGCACGGGTGATCAATCCGCTCTTCCTCCTTTTGTTCTTCGCTCTCCTCATCATCTTTTTCATCCAATGAGCTCACAGTTTCATCAATTTCTTCTTCCATAGCTTCCTACATAATATTAGTCTCTTCTTGGACAGCGGAGAAGACCTCAATATATGGTTTAACATAGGCATTAGAAGCATAATTATCATAACAATATTCAAGTATGGCAAAATTTTCATATTTGTAACGAGTGGCATCATACTTTTCAATCAAAGAAGCAATTTCATAAGCACCCTTAAAAGCAACAAATTCTTCAATTTGTTGAACATCATAGTAATTATAAACACCCTTAGCATACGAAGATACAATTCCATTATCAAACTCACATTGGTAGGGAAGGTGTTTCTTAGGGTTTCCAGAACAACAAGTAACATCATATATTTCACATAAATTCTAAGCATAACATTGCAAACATTGAATTTGATCCCACAATAGTTTCCCTTTTTCAGATATATAGTGTCGCACATAGCAAGCATGCTCATCTAAAGATTTTCCCTCAACTAAGCTCATTGGGGTTTCAGCACGAGCACAAAGGGATCGAAGACGATCCAAGTAAAAAGCTTCAGTAGTGTGATAGATTTTGAGTGGTTCTTCAACCATTGGTGTAGTAGGTACAACTATTTTTTTTCGTATTTTGCGTTTCCTACCCATAACTAAAGATAGAAAACAACTAATAACAGCAAATAAAAATTACTTAGTGATAAAGAAAACAAGCACACACAAGAATATTCAACCCACGCTATGACTCCCCGGTAACGGCGCCAGAAAAAGGTCTTGATAACCCACAAGTGTAGGGGATCGCAACAGTTTTCGATAAGTAAGAGTGTCGAACCCAACGAGGAGCTAAAGGTAGAATAAATATTCCCTCAAGTTCTATCAACCACCGATACAACTCTACGCACGCTTGACGTTCACTTTACCTAGAATAAGTATGAAACTAGAAGTACTTTGTAGGTGTGATAGGATAGGTTTGCAAGATAATAAATAGAACATAAATAAAAGCTAGGGGCTGTTTAGATAAAAATACAATAATGTAAATATAGCGAGTGTGGAAAATTGGTGGTAGGAGTTTTGGAATTGTCCCTAAGCAATTGACTATGTTACTAGACCGGTAATCACTATTGCAATTCTATTTGAGGGGGAGGCATAAGCTAACATACTTTCTCTTCTTGGATCATATGTACTTATGATTGGAACTCTAGCAAGCATCCGCAACTAAAAAAGATTCATTAAGGTAAAACCCAACCATAGAATTAAAGCATCAAGTACCCTTTATCCCATACGCAACAATCTACTTACTCGGGTTTGTGTTTCAGTCACTCACGCAACCCACTATAAGCGAATCATGAACGCATTGCAACACCCTACAGCGGGAATCCCTCACACTTGCGCGACACGGAGGGCACCATAGGACAGCACCAGTAATAAAATATGCAACTCAAACCAATCATAGCAATTCATCAATCACCGATAGGACAACGAAAATCTACTCAGACATCATAGGATGGCAACACATCATTGGAAAATAATATGAAGCATAAAGCACCATGTTCAAGTAGAGGGTACAGCGGGTTGCGGGAGAGTGGACCGCTGGATATAGATGGGATAAGGTGATGGAGATGTTGGTGAAGATGGTGGAGGTGTTGGTGAAGATCGCGGTGATGATGATGGCCCCCGGCAGCGCTCCGACGCCATCGGAAGCAAGGGGGAGAGAGGGCCCCTTTTTCTTCTTCTTCCTTGACCTCCTCCCTAGATGGGAGAAGGGTTTCCCCTCTGGTCCTTGGCTCCCATGGCTTGGGAGGGGCGAGAGCCCCTCCAAGATTGGATCTATCTCTCTGTTTCTGCGTTCCTTGATTCTGCCCCTTCACTGTTTCCTTTTATATCTGGAGATTCGTAACTCAGATTGGGGTGAATCTTTCGCCCAGATTTTTCTTGTAAAATTAGCTTTCTTGCGGCAAAAGAAGAGCATCAACCGCCTTACAAGTGGCCCACGAGAGTCCCGGGCGCGCCCAGGGGGGAGGGCGCACCCCCCTGTCTCGTGGCCACCCCGGACACCGTTTCGCGTTGATTCTTCCTCTGGAAAATCCCAAATATTCCAAAAGAATTCTCCGTCCATTTTTATCCTATTTGGATTCTGTTTGATATTGGTTTTCTGCGAAACATAAAACATGCAACAGACAAGAACTGGCACTGGGCACTGGATCAATATGTTAGTCCAAAAAATAGTATAAAAAGTTGCCAAAAGTATATGAAAGTTGAAGAATATTGGCATGGAACAATCAAAAATTATAGATACGATGGAGACGTATCAGGATGTCTATCTAAGTGGGAGTTCTTAAGTAATATGATTAACTGAACTTTAATTTATCATGAAGTTAGTCCTGATAGTTTTTTCATATACCTATGTTGTTGTAGATCAATGGCCCGTGCTACCATTCCCTTGAATTTAATGCGTTCCTAGAGAAAGCTAAGTTGAAAGATGATGGTAGCAATTACACAGACTGGGTCCATAACTTGAGGATTATCCTCATTGTTGCACAGAAGAATTACGTCCTGGAAGCACCGCTAGGTGTACCACCTGCGCCAACAACTGCAAACATTGTGAATGCCTGACAGACACGTGTTGATGACTACTTGATAGTTCAGTGTGCCATGCTTTACGACCTAGAATCGAGACTTCAAAGACGTTTTGAACGTCATGGAGCATATGAGATGTTCCAAGAGTTGAAGTTAATATTTCAAGCAAATGCCCGAGTTGAGAGATATGAAGTCTCCAACAAGTTCTATAGCTGCAAAATGGAGGAGAATAGTTCTGTCAGTGAACACATACTCAGAATGTCTGGGTACCATAACCACTTGACTCAGCTGGGAGTTAATCTTCCTGATGATAGTGTCATTGACAGAGTTCTTCAATCACTGCCACCAAGCTATAAAGGCTTCGTGATGAACTATAATATGCAAAGGATGACGAAAACGATTCCCGAGCTCTTCACAGTGCTAAAGGCTGCGGAGGTAGAAATCAAGAAGGAGCATCAAGTGTTGATGGTTAACAAAGCCACTAGTTTCAAGAAAAAGAGCAAAGGGAAGAAGGGGAACTTCAAGAAGAATAGCAAGCAAGTTGCTACTCCCAGGAAGAAGCCCAATTCTGGACCTAAGCCTGAAACTGAGTGCTTCTACTACAAAGGGATTGTCCACTAGAAGCGGAACTGCCCCAAGTATTTGGCGGATAAGAAGGATGGTGAAGTGAAAGGTATATTTGATATACATGTTATTGATGTGTACCTTACTAATGCTCGTAGTAGCGCCTGGGTATTTGATACTGGTTCTGTTGCTCATATTTGAAACTCGAAATAGGGGATACAGATTAAACGAAGATTGGCTAAGGACGAGGTGACGATGCGCGTCAGAAATGGTTCCAAGTTCGATGTGATCGCCGTTGGCACACTACCTTTACATCTACCTTCGGGGTTGGTTTTAGACCTAAATAATTGTTATTTGGTCCCAGCGTTGAGCATGAACATTATATCTAGATCTTGTTTGATGCGAGACGATTATTCATTTAAATCAGAGAATAATGGTTGTTCTATTTATATGAGTAATACCTTTTATGGTCATGCATCCTTGTTGAGTGGTCTATTTTTGTTGAATCTCGATCGTGGTGATACACATGTTCATAATATTGAAGCCAAAAGATGCAAAGTTAATAATGATAGTGCAACTTATTTGTGGCACTGCCGTTTAGGTCATATTGGTGTAAAGCGCATGAAGAAGCTCCACGCTGATGGCTTTTGGAATCACTTGATTATGAATCACTTGGTTCTTGCGAACCATGCCTCATGGGCAAGATGACTAAAACTCTGTTCTCCGGAAGAATGGAACGAGCTACTAACTTGTTGGACATAATACATACCAATGTATGTCGACCAATGAGTGTTGAGGCTCGTGGCGGGTATCGTTATTTTCTAACCTTCACAGATGATTTGAGTAGATATGGGTATATCTACTTAATGAAACATAAGTCTGAAAATTTGAAAAGTATAGAGAATTTCAAAGTGAAGTGGAAAATCATCGTAACAAGAAAATAAAGTTTCTACGGTCTGATCATGGAGGCGAATATTTGAGCTACGAGTTTGGTCTTCATTTGAAACAATGTGGAATAGTTTGGCAACTCACGCCACCTGGAACACCACAGTGTAATGGTGTGTCCGAACGTCGTAACCGTACTTTATTGGATATGGTGCAATCTATGATGTGTCTTACTGATTTACCGCTGTCGTTTTGGGGTTATGCTTTAGAGACGGCTGCATTCACGTTAAATAGGGCACCATCAAAATTCGTCGATACGACACCATATTAAATGTGGTTTGGCAAGAAACCCAAGTTGCCGTTTATTAAATTTTGGGGTTGCGATGCTCATGTGAAAAAGCTTCAACCTAATAAGCTCGAACCCAAATTGGAGAAGTGCGTCTTCATAGGATACCCAAAGGAAACTGTTGGGTACACCTTCTATCACAGATCCGAAGGCAAGATATTCATTGCTAAGAATGGATCCTTTCTAGAGAAGGAGTTTCTCTCGAAAGAAGTGAGTGGGAGGAAAGTAGAACTTGATGAGGTAATTGTACCTTCTCCCAAATTGGAAAGTAGTTCATCACAAAAATCAGCTCCAGTGATTCCTACACCAATTAGTGAGCAAGCTAATGATGATGATCATGAAACTTCAGATCAAGTTACTACCGAACCTCGTAGGTCAACCGGAGTATGATCCGCACCAGAGTGGTACGGTAATCCTATTCTGGAAGTCATGTTACTAGACCATGATGAACCTACGAACTATGAGGAAGCAATGATGAGCCCAGATTCCGTGAAATGGCTTGAGGCCATGAAATCTAAGATGGGATCCATGTATGAGAACAAAGTGTGGACTTTGGTGGACTTGCCCGATGATCGGCAAGCCATAGAAAATAAATGGATCTTCAAGAAAAAGACTGACGCTTACGGTAATGTTACTGTCTACAAAGTTCGACTTGTTGAGAAAGGTTTTCGACAAGTTCAAGGAGTTGACTACGATGAGACCTTCTCACCCGTAGTGATGCTTAAGTCTGTCCAAATCATGTTAGCAATTGCCGCATTTTATGATTATGAAATTTGGCAAAGGATGTCAAAACTGCATTCCTTAATGGATTTCTTTAAGAAGAGTTGTATATGATGCAACCAGAAGGTTTTGTCGATCCAAAGGGTGCTAACAAAGTATGCAAGCTCCAGCGATCCATTTATGGACTGGTGCAAGCCTCTCAGAGTTGGAATATACACTTTGATAATGTGATCAAAGCATATGGTTTTATACAGACTTTTGGAGAAGCCTGTATTTACAAGAAAGTGAGTGGGAGCTCTGTAGCATTTCTAATATTATATGTGGATGACATATTGTTGATTGGGAATAATATAGAATTTCTGGATAGCATAAAAGGATACTTGAATAAGAATTTTTCAATGAAAGACCTCGGCGAAGCTAGTTACATATTGGGCATCAAGATCTATAGAGATAGATCAAGACGCTTAATTGGACTTTCACAAAGCACATACCTTGATAAAGTTTTGAAGAAGTTCAAAATGGATCAGTCAAAGAAACGGTTCTTGCCTGTGTTACAAGGCATGAAGTTGAGCCAGACTCAATGCCCGACCACTTCAGAAAATAGAGAGAAATAAAAGTCATTCCCTATGCCTCAACCATAGGTTCTATCATGTATGCAATGCTGTGTACCAGACCTGATGTGTGCCTTGCTATAAGTATAGCAAGAAGGTACCAAAGTAATCCAGGAGTGGAGCACTGGACAACGGTCAAGAACATCCTGAAATACCTGAAAAGGACTAAGGATATGTTTCTCGTTTATGGAGGTGACAAAGAGCTTGTCATAAATGGCCACGTCAATGCAAGCTTTGACACTAATCTGAATGACTCAAAGTCGCAATCAGATACATATTTATATTGAATGGTGGAGCTGTTAGTTGGTGCAGTTCCAAGCAGAGCGTCATGGCCGAATCTACGTGTGAAGCAGAGTACATAGCTACTTCGGAAGCAGCAAATGAAGAAGTTTGGATGAAGGAGTTCATATCCGATCTAGCTGTTATACCTAGTGCATCGGGTCCAATGAAAATCTTTTGTGACAATGCTGGTGCAAGGCAAAGGAATCCAGATTTCACAAGAGAACCAAACACATCAAGATACGCTTCAATTTCATCCGTCATCAAGTCGTGGAGGGAGACATAGAGATTTGCAAAATACATAGGGATCTGAATTTTGCAGACCCGTTGACTAAGCCTCTTCCATGAGCAAAACATGATCAGCACCAAGACTCCATGGGTGTTAGAACCATTACTTTGTAATCTAGATTATTGACTCTAGTGCAAGTGGGAGACTGAAGGAAATATGCCCTAGAGGCGATAATAAAGTTGTTATTTATATTTCCTTATATCATGATGAATGTTTATTATTCATGCTAGAATTGTATTAACCGGAAACTTAGTACATGTATGAATACATAGACAAAACATAGTGTCCCTACTATGCCTCTACTTGACTAGCTCGTTAATCAAAGATGGTTATGTTTCCTAACCATAGACATGTGTTCTCATTTGATGAACGGGATCACATCATTAGAGAATGATGTGATGGACAAGACACATCCTTTAGCTTAGCATTATGATCGTTACAGTTTTGATGCTACCGCTTTCTTCATGACTTATACATGTTCCTCTGACTATGAGATTATGCAACTCCCGAATACCGGAAGAACACCTTGTGTGCTATCAAATGTCACAATGTAACTGGGTGATTATAAAGATGCTCTACAGGTGTCTCTGAAGGTGTTTGTTGAGTTGGCATAGATCAAAATTAGGATTTGTTCGGAGTCTCGGATGAGATCACAGACATGACGAGGAGTCTCGAAATGGTCAAGACATAAAGAATGATATATTGGACGATGTTATTCGGACACTAGAAGAGTTCCGAGAAGTACCGGGTAAAAACGGAGTGACGGAGGGGTTACCGGAACCCCCCGGGGAAGCAATGGGCCATCATGGGCCATAGGGGAGAGAGTGGACAGCCCACAAGGGGGTGCCCCCTCATGGGGAGTCCGAATAGGACTAGGGGAGGGGGCGCGGGGCCCCTTTCCCTCTTCCTCTCCCTCTCCCTTCCTTCTTCCCCCTTCCACCAAGGGGAATCCTACTAGGACTTGGAGTCCTAGTAGTACTCCTCCCTCTTGGCGCGCCCTACAGGGCCGGCCGGACTCCCCCTCTCCTCCTTTATATACGGGGGCAGGGGGCACCCCAAAGCACAATAGACAATCTCTTAGCCGTGTGCGGTGCCCCCTCCACAGTTTAACACCTCGGTCATATCGTCATAGTCACCTCCCATCTTAGGCAAAGCCATGCGCCGTAAATTCATCATCATCGTCGCCACGACGTCGTGCTGATGGAACTCTCCCTCGTCCTCAACTGGATCAAGAGCACGAGGGACGTCATCGTGCTGAACGTGTACTGAACACGGAGGTGCCGTACATTCGGGCCTTGGATCGGTTGGATCGTGAAGCCGTTCGAGTACATCAACCGCATTACTAAATGCTTCCGCTTTCGGTCTACGAGGGTACATGGGCACACTCTCCCGTTTCGTTGCAATGCATCTCCTAGATAGATCTTGCATGATCGTAGGAATTTTTTAAAATTACTACTTTCCCCAACATATACATATTAGAGTGTTTGGATGCTTACAATTAATCGGTTATTAATTAATGAGTTGCATGATTCCGTTCATTGTAGTTTAAATGATGGCACTTAAAGTTACACATGTGCATGGGTATTTTTTAACTTTCTCTTATTCAATGTCTAGACATGTGTCGAGAAAACACTTAGGTCTCACTCAACTGTGTAGAGGATACACATGTATATGCATCTTACCAATGGTAACCTAGAATCATAGGTTTAGGGTGCCATAGATCAAAATTTACACTAAACTTCATCATAATCTCAACAAACAGATTGAAAATAGCAATAGTTTGATGGTTGTTTAGGGTTTAAGTATATAGTAAATTTTATTTCACAATTTTGAATGGGATGCCATGGCACCAACGGGCCCCCTCTAGATGCGCCCCCACATCTTACTTGAAAACAAAAATGTATTAATATTGATTATAAAAAATGTAGTAAAAAATTGTCATCATTTCACTGGCCCGAATTCCGACATTTGACTATATTTTTAAAATTTTACACGTCCATGGCACGTGCCATTTACTGTAAGAGCTAGTCATATAGTCTTTGATGCATTATTCCTTTTGTAGTTGGTGTTAGTAGCAAGAAGTTTGAATACTTAGTATTTTCGGTTGTAGTTAATGTTTTAGCAATGAATGAAATTGATTTAGAGGTGTTAAATAGATAGGTTAGATTCTTCTCATATTGCAAGTAATATCTCTACAAAATAAGGTGGATTTGACGTTGAAATGGTAATCGATAGGGTAGATGTGCTATCAATTAGTATTTCAATATTTTACTTATTATAAGAAGTCTATGGACTTATATCGATTATGCCCATTTTGACCCTCCTTTTGGGATACCCATTGGCACTTATTTTTCCATTACATGATTTCAGAAACCTAAGGACTAGGCCATATGGATATGAAAAATAAAGGATTACTCATCCTAGCGTGAAAGGAGGGGAACATATACTCAATTTAAAGTGAGTAAACATAACTTCATAGTCGACCTTCATAGATCCCTATAGAAAATACATGGAAAGCCATATTCGATGAAAGTCATATGTACGTCTTGGAGAGATATTTCCTATCATTCGAGATCCATCCATTAGACCTATTTGAAGAGGCTTCCATTACTAACATGTTTACTTCAATTGTCGGTAAGGTATTTGGTTTAAAAACCCTACGTGTGTTATACATCTAGAGGATCAACAAATTCCCCCTACTTATTCAAAAACTTTCCAAGCCATGGTATTATTGTGAATATCCATCAACTATATGGAAAAGTTAGAAGAATATGGCATATTCTGGGCCCTAGAGTACATTACATTCGTATGACGATTCCCCTTCAACTGGGTTATTCAATTCCAGTTATAGATGGAGAAAAAAACAAGAGGAGAACGAATGAAAAAAGACATAGTTTGGAAGTTAGACCCTTTTTACTTGGGCATGAATTTGGAAACCTCCTATTTGCCAAAGGAAGTGTTAGCCTACTTCTACATCTGATATATCATATACACCATTAAGTTTTGTTAATGGAATAAGTTATAATATAGATATTGTCCTCTAATAAAATTTGAACTTCAAAAAAGGAATACTTTTGATTCAACCATCTCTTTATCAACTCAGCAACTCGAAGTATTAGATGCTGCCAAAGGGAGTGGGGGGTCATACACAAAAAGGAAGTGACTCATAGAATGACAGAGGCAAATAGTTCTCTTACACATTTTCATTATTCCATGAACATAATCTATACATGCAGATACATGGATCTATACATCTTGATTTGAAAAGAATCAAAAGATATCTTTTGGGTTAGTGTAATCTTCATACACAAACCCTGATTCCAGTAATCATCTATTTTGTACCGCTCAAGGAGTGGGAGCTAGCACTAAAACTGGTGTTTGGAGACCAAAAAAAGGGAAGGGGAAATGAGATGATTGCTTCGCCGAGTAAACTATGCATGATCTGACGACCTCGCCTTTCTCCCATAAAAGTTGGGAACATTTTCTTGAATTCTTCTCCTATGCATGTTATTCTCATGTTCCTCTGAAGGGTGGTATCAATGCGGCCACCTGCGATGAAGATGCACTCGAGCTACACATATTGCAATTGTGCCACAAGACGACGAGGGCAATTCCCGTTGCACGCGTAGGGCGAGGGTGCCGAGAAAATGCGAACTCCTAGTGCATTATGTGCCATTCCGCTTTGGGATTTTTGGGCTATTTGTTCACACCGGTTTTGGGAAGGTTTTCGAACCTTCCTTGAGCCGAACTTTCGTTTTTTCCTACTGTTTTTTCTTCTTTTTTGCATTTCTATCATTTTGTCCTTTTTCATTTTTTGTGTTTTCCATATTTTTCCCAATTTTGGAAACATGGATCATTTTCAAATTCTTGAACATTTTTAAAATTCGGACAAAAAATATAATACGAAAACAATTTTTGAATTCATAACTTTTATTTGCAATTTGGGATAACTTTTTGGAATCTAAGAGCACTTATTCAAATTCATGAACATTTATATATTTTAAAATTCGTGATTTTTTTAAAGTTGGGACATTTTTAAAAATCCAGGAATTCCTTTGCAAGGAATACCACTTAATTAGTGTATATACAAATTTTTAAACTCGGGACATTTGTATATACTTTTTAAATTCATGAATTTTTTATTTGTGATAATTTTGAAATTAAAAAAGAACTCCTTAGCATCTTTTTTTAATATTAGTGTGAAATTTACCAAAATAAAATAACATCCAAAAACTCGATAAAATGGTAGAGGATATGTACCCCTCGTTGTCTTTTTTTCCAAATGGTACAAAATGATGCTAGATTTTTAGCCTTTCCAAATGAATGCCCTTAGGTGATTCGAATCCCATATGCGAATCCTAAAGCCCCCCCACCGCCACCCCCCGGCGCGTGCGCGCGCGCGCACACACACACACACATCCTTTTTTGAGGAACTAGGAGTTGACGGCATTAAACGGTTCGTTGAGGATGACAATCTGAGCGGAAACATACGAAATGAAAATTTTCTGTTTCTAGAGCATGGCAATTTCACCATTTCATGTTGATGTATCATGCCAAATCCTTTCTTTCAGCATGGCAATTTTATTTTTGGGCTGGCAATTCTCTATGTCACATCGTGGCAAATCCCTGAAAACGCATGACAGTTACTCTACTGAGCATGACAACCCTGCTCAACCAGGCCAATCTTTTCTTTGAGCATGTCAATTTCTTTCTTTATGACAAGGCAAATATTTTAGAATAGCGTGATAAATATATCACTTATATCATGACAATTCTTGAGCTTCAGTTTCGGTGGCTTATTTGAGAGAACACTCCCCTAGATCACGACATTCCTCCGAAAACCGTCCAGTAAAAAACAATAGTTTGCTTGGATGACACCCCCGCCCCTACGTTATTGGTTCCTTTTCTTTAGCGAAACCTCGTGGTCATTTATTGGGACTGCCCAGTTAGTGCATCGCTGAGGGCGAAGAGTTTCAAAATCACTAATTAAATGGTATTCCTTGCAAAGGTCACTCTCATCTTCTCTGTTGGTGATGACACTTGAGTTTGTATGTGCTTTTATTTTCTAAGATTCATGTTTCAACACATTTTATCTGTTGAACCATGCATCCAAATAACGAATTGTTTTCTCCGTTGCGTTTCTTGCATCGAGCTCATCGAAATTATATCCAATGTTGATAGGTTTTCATAAACTTTTTTCAAACAAAATCTATACTTCTAACTAGTAGTAACTTGTGCTTCCAAACTTTAGTAACCCATGCTTCCAACTAAACTAATTTATACTTCACCTTTGGAAAAGCACAACTGTGCTTCACTCCGAGAACAAAAAAATAGAAACTGAAAAACACAAAAGAGAAAGACTAACAGAAACCAAAAAAGAAAAAGAAAAGGGAAACCGAAAATCTAAAATGAAGACGTAAACTGGAAAACCCGCGCAGTTCACTTTTTTGAGAAAGCA
>NC_041389.1:328747204-328758420 GCF_002162155.2 Triticum dicoccoides
TGCTTTCTCAAAAAAGTGAACTGCGCGGGTTTTCCAGTTTACGTCTTCATTTTAGATTTTCGGTTTCCCTTTTCTTTTTCTTTTTTGGTTTCTGTTAGTCTTTCTCTTTTGTGTTTTTCAGTTTCTATTTTTTTGTTCTCGGAGTGAAGCACAGTTGTGCTTTTCCAAAGGTGAAGTATAAATTAGTTTAGTTGGAAGCATGGGTTACTAAAGTTTGGAAGCACAAGTTACTACTAGTTAGAAGTATAGATTTTGTTTGAAAAAAGTTTATGAAAACCTATCAACATTGGATATAATTTCGATGAGCTCGATGCAAGAAACGCAACGGAGAAAACAATTCGTTATTTGGATGCATGGTTCAAGAGATAAAATGTGTTGAAACATGAATCTTAGAAAATAAAAGCACATACAAACTCAAGTGTCATCACCAACAGAGAAGATGAGAGTGACCTTTGCAAGGAATACCATTTAATTAGTGATTTTGAAACTCTTCACCCTCAGCGATGCACTAACTGGGCAGTCCCGCCATGATTACTACTAGTATACAAAAATTACGAGGCATGAGACTAGCTATTTTACATTGTGACAAGGAGTTTTGATGCTGCCCCTTTACTCGATTTACATGTGAAATGATATCCATCTTGAAGATCTGCTCACGAGTTCACACATATAATGTGTATGTTTTATGTACCACTGGCGGAGGACCCCTTGGGCCGCACAGGAAAATATACGTATACGCCGCTACGCGTACGGTTCGATCGCCATTGTTGGGCCGGCCCGCGATGGAAAGGCAGCTAACAGAAATCGTCAGAAAATCGCAAAAAATAGAGGCTGCTTTAGGAATCGAACTCGCACCACTCTAGAAGGCAAGGCATGATCGAACTTAGCCAACCACCACACCAATTGGCCACTTGTGAATTTTAATGGCGCTAAGCGTAGGTGAACTAGCATGGCCCCGCTGCTTATTTATCATTTAGTTTATTTATTTACTTTTCTAAAATCGTGAATTTAAAAATGTTCATGGATTTTGAGACAAAATTCACAAAGTTCAAAAAAGTTCATCGATTTTGAGAAATAGTTCATCATTATAAAAGAAAAGTTCACAAACTTAAAAGACTTCACTGATTTTGGAAAACCTTTATGAAAAAGTTTAAAAAGTTCACCATTTTCGGAAAAAAGTTCATCGGTTTTGAGAAATATAGTTTATCATTTTAAAAGAAAAGTTCACAAACCTAAAAAAGTTCACTGATCTTGGAAAACCTTTATGAAAAAGTTTAAAAATTTCACCGCTTTTGGAAAAAGGTTCATCTGTTTTGAAAAAAAATCATCGATTTTGACAAAAAGTTCACCGAGTTTGAATAAATAGTTCATCGATTTTGAAAAAAGTTCACAAATTCGAAGGAAAAAGTTCATCGAATTTGGATTTTTTTACCAGATTTCGAAAAAGTTCAATGAATTAGAAAAAAGTTCATTTGAAAGAAGTTCATCAATTTTTGAAAAATGTGGATGATTTTGAAAACAAATCACCGAATGAGGAAGATGGGAAAAAAATAAAACAGAAAAACGAAAAAACCTAAAAACAGAAGAAACGAAATGAAAAGATGTTAAAGGTTAATGAGTGGTGCAACTTAGCATAAAATGATCTTGTGGCGGGGTGGTTACTAGAGTGAGCTGTGAAGCAGGAAGTCCTTGGTTCGACTCCCACCTGTATGCAACCCTATCCTAAAGGAACTCGAAGGTCTCACTAAGGATAGAAGCGCATATTGGAGACGCTTTTGCAAGGTGGATATCATTACATCATACCATTACATAATAGTTGGAGATACATACAAGAGGCATACAATGCCACATGAATACAACAACATCATACATAAGAGCAACATCCGACTACGGATGAAACACAAACAGAAACTCAAACAACATCCACCCTACTAGCCCAGGCTGCCGACTAGGAACCTATCCCCTGAACGAAGAAGAAGCAGAAGAAGAACTCCAAAACAAGTAAACATCGCTCTCACGTCATGAACATCGCATTGCGTGTACCTGCAACAGTTGTTGTAGTAATCTGCACGAGGACTCAGCAATCCCATTTCCATGGGTATCAAGACTAGCAAAGCTTAATGGGTAAAGAATGGATAGTGGTGAGGTTGCAGCAAGCGACTAAGCATGTATGGTGGCTAACTTACGAATACAAGAATTAGATGAGAAGCTACGCAAACGGTCGCAAACTAGTAATGATAAAGAAGTGATCCTGAACTACCTACGTTCAAACATAACACCACCGTGTTCTCTTCTCGACCCACTCAAAAAGAGACCATCACGGTTACACACGCGGTTGGGTATTTTAATTTGAATCTGGTGTCAAGTCTTCTATAACAGGATATTAACAAATTCCCATCCGCCACATAACCGATGGGACGACTCTCGAAAATTTTAACCCTGCAGGGGTGTCCCAACTTAGCCCATTATAAGATCATGATCCGCGGAGACAATCCTCCATTGCGGGACATCCGATTAGGCTCGGGGTCCCGGTGCACAAGACATTTCGACAATGGTAAAACAAAACCAGCAAGACCGCCCGAATGTGCCGACAAATCCCGATAGGAGCCGCGCGTATCTCGTTCTCAGGGCACACCGGATTATCCAAACTTCCGGTAGGCCAAATCCAGAGTTGCCCCTGGCGGTCACTGGCGGTTGAGGGTTTGGAACAACACTCAGAGGAGCACTGGCCCGGGGGGTTGATTCAAAATACTAGGGGTCCAGAGAAAATCCCCTATTTAAGTTTTAGTTGTTATTAGGCAAATGGTAAAACTAAGGTTGGGCCTTGCTGGAAGAGTTTTATTCAAAGCAAACTGTCAAGAGGGTCCCATACCCCTCACCGTGTTAGACGCAAAAATCAAGGAACATAACATCGGTATGATGGAAACTAGGGCGACAAGAGTGGAACAAAACACCGGGCATAAGGTCGAGTCTTCCACCCTTTGCCAAGTATATAGATGCATTAATTAAATAAGAGATATTATGATATCCCAACATAAACATGTTCCAACATGGAGCAATCTTCAACTTCACCTGCAACTAACAACGCTATAAGATGGGCTGAGCAAAGCGGTAACATAGCCAAACAACGGTTTGCTAGGAAGGGTGAAAAAAAGGTTAGAGGCTAACATGGCAATTTGGGAGGATTGATAAACAAGTGGTAGGAAGCGCGACATAGCGATAGCATCGAGACAACTAGCATAGCAATGATAGTAGTGAGATCCAGGGTAACGGTCATCTTGCCTGAAATCCTGCTAGGAAGAAGAACGAGTCCATGAAAAAGACGAATGGGCATAGACGAACCAAGTGTAGTCAAATGTATCCTCACGATCGCAACGAAATAGGAACTATCGAGAAGAAGCACAGCCGGAAAGAAGCAAACAACATGGTAAACACACAACACATAAACATGACATGATGCTCAACCAAGTATGATGCATGACAAGATTAAATGTTGGTTAACATGGCAAGAGGTGAAACATAATAAAACTACCTATCTAGACAAGTTTAAATGAGGTCGGAACAACAAACAACAATTCCGGATATCCCCGTGTGCATATTTCGAATTTGGTACTGTTCTGCCCTAAACATTATTTTAAAGTTGTTAAACAGGAAAATGAATTAGACCATGTTAATCTATGCATTTTTCTACCCCATTTACATATAAAGAACATTTAATTCCGAGCTATGTTTTTTAGTTATGAAATAAACCATTTTAACATGTCATTTATACATATTAATGCAAACAGCAGTTTTAAATATTTTAACATGGATGAAAGTTGGATATTGTGAAAGTACATGAAATTCTAAGCATTTTACATATACAACATGTTTCATTTGGATGCATGGGTATTTAGATATGAGCAATGCAATTTTAATGGCATTTCTGAAAATATGCATGCACTGGATATGTGACAAAATCACAGAATGAGAAGAAAAAAATGTCTATGGGCCAAATGCAACGCACTGTGCAAAGCCAAAGGTGGATCTGGCGAAATGGATGAGTGTGTGTGAGCAAAAATTAAAAGGAGACAGTGCAGAAAAAGGGTCTCCTAGGATTCGAACCCCAAACATGCTGGATCGATGCACACTTTGAAGACCAATGGGATACTGGTGTGTTGGTGATAAGAGAGGGGCTAGGCCCGACATGAAGAAGAACAAGGGCTTGATCTGAGTGAGCAAAAAATTGGTGCAAAAAGTTGATGAAAAAGAACCAGGGGCGCCTGGGATTTGATCCGAGACCCCTTCGATACATGCATGCGCTATTAACCAGATGGGCTATGATAGAACTCTGCTAAGGAATGCCTTACGCTCAACATGAACTATGCTTTGGTGCTGATCTGACGAAACTGAAAATGGAAACAGAGATGGCTCGCTCTGTGTCCGTGGCTGGATGCAAATGAGCAGCGGGACTTGCCGAGGCCTTGTACAATGGGAGGTGCTTAGGGAAGGTGCTTAGAGAAATAAACCAGGCTTTTCTTAAGCACCGGTGCTTATTTGTACAGGATAGACGCTTAACAAAGCGTCTTTCCTATAGAAATAGGCACCGGTGCTTCAGAAAAACCAGGTTTATTTTTCTAAGCATCTCTCTAAGCACCTCCCATTGTATAAGGCCTGATGCGGCAAGGGTGAGTGTGCATGTGGAATAACTGAAACAACAACAACAAAAATAAAAAGGGAGGGAGAGCTGGATTTGAACCCAGGACCTCATGGATGGATGCATAGCTACTAGCCACTGCGCTAGCTGCTTGTTAGTGGAGGAGAAGGGCCATGACTCCTTTTGAAGCAAAATGCCTGGCCTTCTTCTCCAGCGAACACACAGGGTACTCGGGGGTGTCGTGGCCAGCAAACGCGACAGCGACTGCGGCTATAAGACAACAACGGGCGTGCGGAAACTGGTGAGGGTTAGCTACAGAACACGTGCCTGCAGTGACTCGAGCTCGAACTCGGGCGTGGTCATGGCGAGATGGCGGCGATAGGCGCTAGCTGGGCATGGGGAGGCTTATGGGCGAGCTGCGGCGTGCGTGTGTGCAGATGCGTGTGCGCGAGAGGCAGAACATGGGCTTCGAGAATGAGCTTGAGCAGGAGCTCATATCGGCCGCGGCAACGAGGCATGGCAAGGCGATGGCTGTGCTGGGAGATGCAAAGACGCGGGCGTGCTGTGCGAGTGCGGGACTTGACCTGCAGGTGATATAGAGGAACACCAACTACACTGAAAGTTTCAGACATAGCCGGAGCATCGAGAGCACGACGATGGCACGACCCTAGCGATATCTACGGGGACCGATCGATGATAGGAAGAACTTTGTAATGGAGGTGGGCATACCTAGTATACTTATGACAAGTTGAAGATACCGGGAACGCATAATATCGACGGCGAGGAGGCGATGAACTCCGGTAGACTTGCTGTCCGTGAAGAAGACGAGTAGAGGAAGAAGATGTCGAGGGACTTGGCGATCCTTGGGCGTGCATTGGCGTCTGAATGGAACCAGGACGGACACCCCTACAGGGTTTAAACTTTCGAGAACTGTGCCCGCGGTTATGTGGCAGATGGGAATTTGTTAATATCCGGTTATAGAAGACTTGACACCAGATTCGAATTAAAATACCCAACCGCATGTGTAACCGTGATGGTCTCTTTTTGAGTGGGTCGAGAAGAGAACACAATGGTGTATATGTTTGAACGTAAGTAGTTCAGGATCACTTCTTGATCATTACTAGTTTGCGACCGTTTGCGTAGCTTCTCATCTAATTCTTGTATTAGCAAGTTAGCCACCGTACATGCTTAGTCACTTGCTGCAACCTCACCACTATCCATTCCTTACCCATTAAGCTTTGCTAGTCTTGATACCCATGGAAATGGGATTACTGAGTCCTCGTGCCTCACAGATTACTACAACAACAGTTGCAGGTACAGGTAATGCGATGATCATGACGTGAGAGCGATGTTTACTTGTTTTGGAGTTCTTCTTCTGCTTCTTCTTTGTTCAGGGGATAGTTTCCTGGTCGGCATCCTGGGCTAGCAGGGTGGATGTCGTTTGAGTTTCTGTTTGTGTCTCATCCGTAGTCGGATGTTGCTCTTATGTATGATGTTGTTGTATTCATGTGGCATTGTATGCCTCTTGTATGTATCCCCAACTATTATGTAATGATATGATGTAATGATATCCACCTTGCAGAAGCGTCTCAAATATGCGCTTCTATCCTTGGTGGGACCTTCAAGTTCCTTTAGGATAGGGTCGCATATAGGCGCTGCTTTGCGGAAACAGGTTATAACCAGCACCTGCAAGGCAAATAGGAAATGCCAGCTTTTTGGATGGAGAAAATGGAAGCTCCTCATTGCGAGCACCTTTTAGGAGAACTAACATGTTATAACCGGCGCCTGCAGGGCCAAATAGGAAATGCCAGCTTTTTGGGTGGAGAAAATGGAAGCTCCTCATCGCAAGCGCTTTTTGTTCTTTGGTAACGTGAACGAAAGAGAGGCTGAGCGAGCGAACTGGGCCGAGCCTAGCTAAATCGGCTGCAGGCACCGCTTTGCGGAAACAGGTTATAACTGGTGCCTGCAGGGCAAATAGGAAATGCCAGCTTTTTGGATGGAGAAAATGGAAGCTCCTCGCAGCGAGAGCCTTTTAGGAGAACTAACAGGTTATAACCGGTGCCTGCAGGGCCAAATAGGAAATGCCAGCTTTTTGGGTGGAGAAAATGGAAGCTCCTCGTCGGGAGCGCCTTTTAGGAGAACTAGCGCCCACGCGCCCCGCAATTTGGGCCGGCCCACTATTAAGGCTATCATGTCGCTTGTCGCACATTCGCCTTGTTCGCTCGGTCAAGGTTGATTGGTTGATGGTTGACCAGTTCACCGGTCAGTCACTGACTTTTGGAAAGGGGCAAAAATACTAAAAATCAAAAACTAATTAGTGAATGAAAAATAGTTCACGAAATAGAAAAAAGGTTCATGCATTTTGAAAAGAAAAAACATGAATTCGAAAAAGATCACAGTGATTTTGAAAAAAATCCTAAAATTAAAAAGTTCATCCATTTTGAAAATATGTACATAAATTTGAAATAAAATCCATTGGTTTTGCAAAACAAAGTTCACCGATTATAAAGAAGATCATCAAATTTGAAAAATGTTCATTGATTTTCAAAAAAAAGACCACGAATTCAATAAACTCATCAATTTTTAAAAAAATGTTCATGAATTCAAAAAAATCACCATATTTTTTAAAAAAGTTCATCAATTTGAACAAAGTTCATTGATATTGATTAAAAAAGTTCAAGCATTTTGAGAAAAGGAGAAAAAGGAAAAGAAAAAGAAAATAATAAAAGGGATGTAACTAATCACATCAGGGTGAGTTGTCTAGTTGGCTACCGTAGCTCACACTAGACGAGGAGGTCATGTGTTTGAAACACACCTCACATGCACCTAGACGAGGATGTCATGTGTTTGAATCACACCTCACATGCACTTTTTGGGGGTTAAATACAATGTAACATGTGCTTATGGCAACACATAGGAAATGCGGGAAAAAATTGCCGGAAAGAGGAAAGATGAGAAAGGGCTCTTTCACACTAGGCCGTGACAAACCTTAGAGCATCTCTAGCAGATCTCATAAAAGTTCGCCGGGCCATGTTTTTCTGGCTGATTTATAGTACGCGCAAAAAACCCATCCCAAACAGGTCCCATATTTTTTTTACGGGAGGCCCGTAAACCGCCACCAAATTTGCAGTATATACTAGAGCATGGGCATTTTAGGTCCAGCGAACTTCATTTCCCCTATCCCCCTCCGCCGAAATCCTCTTCTCCGGCGACCAATCCTCTCTCCTCTGGCGACCTTTTACGGCGCGCTTAGCCACCGGAATCGAGCCCTGATGTCGTGTGCGAGTGGCAGGAGGAGTTGCCGAGGTGGGCTCGGCGGCCGCTGATACGTCTCCAAAGTTGAAAGTGTTAGTTATCGACTAGAGGGGGGGGGGTGAATAGGCGATTTTTATGATCGTCTTTGAAAGATGCAAGATCTTCTACAGATAACCAAATAACACTTATATAATATGTAGCGGAAGATAGACTACACTAGACAGACCATAGTCAAGGAAGCAGTACAAGGAAAGGATGAAAACTAATAGCAGCTAGGTATAATAGATCGGAACAGGAAGACAATATGAAGCCAAACACATGGACAGAGTGAAAGTCTTCACACAATGAAGTCAAACAGATCAGACAAGCAAACAATGATTTCACGAAGACAAACTGAAATGTAAAGGAGGTAGGGGATAGAACCAGTTGCTTGGTGAAGACAAAGATTTGATAGACCAGTTCCAGTTGCTGTGAGAAGTGTACATCTGGTTAGGGAGGCTGAGATTGAACTCAGAAGACCCTGTCTTCACCTTATTCCCCTTGAGCTAAGGACACTTAGTCCTCGCCCAATCACTCTGGTAAGTCTTCAAGGTAGACTTCCAAACCTTCACAGACTTCATTCATCAGTGATCCACAATGACTCTTCGATCCTCAAAACGTGACACCTAACCGACTGGAAGATACACAGTCTTCAAGTGTAATAAGTCTTTAGATCACGCGTAGAGAAAGACTTCAGTGATGCCAACACTATCTGATATTTGGGTGTTTTGGGTTTTGTCCTCACAAGGATTCTCTCTCAAAGGCTTCGGAGGTGGGTTCCTCTCAGACGACAAAAGCCGTGTACTAACTCTGAGTAGCCACCAATTCATGGTGTAGGGATATTTATAGCCAGGAGGCAACCCGACATAATATGTCCAAAATGACCGTGGGCCACTAAGGAATTGACACGTGTCCAACGGTCGAATTCCAGACTCACGCGACAACTTGACTTGGGCTACAAGCCAAGCTGACTCATCCAACTCTCAATAAGATCTTCTCTCATTGTCTTCACTCGAAGACATAGGATTTGGGTTGAGCATCACATCATTTTCTCTGACTTTGGTCACTTGGACCCCACTTAACAGTTCAGTGGTTCCTATGACTCAAGAAAGAAGAAAATGAAACTACGAAAGAAACAACGTATTCGCACTCCATTGTCTTCAAACGAATGTCTTCACACTTTATTATCTTCGACGTGAGTGTCTTCTTGAACCACCATTTTCTTTAATGTCTTCACACATTTTGGGGGTCATCTCTGGTAGGAAAACTGAATCAATGATGGACATCTACCTGTGTTATCCTGCAATTCTCACAAATGCATTAGTCCCTCAACCACGTTTGTCGTCAATACTCCAAAACCAACTAGGGGTGGCACTAGATGCACTTACAATCTCCCCCTTTTCGGTGATTGATGACAAACTAGTTGAAGTTTTCAATGGGGATAAAAATATGTGAAAGATAAAGTACATGGTCATTGGCTTCATGAAGTTGAAAGGGCTCCCCCTGAAGATGTTCATATAAGTAATTTTTCCTTTGAATGCAAATGCAGATTGCATGTTTTTCTTTGTGGAGATCACCCTCAATTCATGAAGACAATTCATCATGCATACAAAAATGTAGTGAAGATAATGACATGCACAATGAAAAAGGGAGTCTGCAGAATTACTTCATGTGCATAAGATAGGAATTTAGCCATGCAATCAAGGATAGCAGAAAATGTAGCAGACATCCCATCTGGACTTAAGTGTTGCAACTCAAAACCAATAGTTCAAAAATGAGAGTTGCAGAACTTAAACAAAATATAGCACCAGACCCATATGAACCCGCTTGAAGACTGTCAACCCATATGCTTCTCCCCCTTTTGTCATGAATGACCAAAAAGGAAGTAAGACATAGGGTGTCTAAGCATTCCCCGGAGGTGTTGGTGAAGATGTTGGGGCAGCCGGGTTGATGTTGGAGTTGGGCGGTGCAGAAGGGCCTGATGCAGTATCGTGATGCCGTGAAGCCATAGCTGGTGAAGTGGTGTCGTCCTCCTCATCAATGACTCAAGCAACAACAGTTGGAGCCGAAGATGAGTAATCAGAATCTTCAATGGATGGTGTTGGACACCAACTTGCTGATTATGGATGTTGGGAATATGCCCTAGAGGCAATAATAAAGTGGTTATCATTATATTTCCTTGTTCATGATAATCGTTTATTATCCATGCTATAATTGTATTGACTCGAAACTCAAATACATGTGTGGATACATAGACAACAACATGTCCCTAGTAAGCCTCTACCGGACTAGCTCGTTGATCAAAGATGGCTATGGTTTCCTAGCCATAAACATGAGTTGCCATTTGATAACAGGATCACATAATTAGGAGAATGATGTGATGGACAAGACCCAGACTATAAACGTAGCATATGATCATGTCAAGTTTATTGCTATCATTTTCTGCATGTCAAGTATATGTTCCTATGACCATGAGATCATGCAACTCACTGACATCGAAGGAAAACCTTGTGTGTACCAAACATCGTAACGTAACTGGGTGACTATAAAGGTGCTCTACAGGTATCTCCGAGGGTGTCTGTTGAGTTGGCATGGATCAAGACTGGGATTTGTCACTCCGTATGACAGAGAGGTATCTCAAGGCCCACTCGTTAATACAACATCACAGTAAGCTTGCAAGCAATGTGACTAATGAGTTAGCCATGGGATCTTGTATTACGGAACGAGTAAAGAGACTTGCCGGTGACGAGATTGAACTAGGTATGAGGATACTGACGATCGAATCTTGGGCAAGTAACATACCGATAGACAAAGGGAACTGCATACGAGATTAGCAAAATCCTTGACATTGAGGTTCGACCGATGAGATCTTCGTATAATATGTAGGAAACAATATGGGCACCCAGGTCCCGCTATTGGTTATTGACCGTAGAGGCGTCTCGGCCATGTCTGCATAGTTCTTGAACCCGCAGGGTCTACACACTTAACATTTGGTGACGATATAAGTATAGTTCAGTCATTATGGTGGTTACCGAAGGTTGTTCGAAGTCCCAGATGAGATCCCGGGCATGACGAGGAACACTAGAATGGTCCGGAGGTGAAGATTGATATATTGGACGAAGGGTATTGGAGTCTGGAATTGTTCCGGGGGTACCTGGTGGTGACTAGCATGACCGAAAGGGGTTTTAAGGGACCCAACAAGTGTTGGGGGGCCGATGGCCCAAGGGGAGGGGGCAAACCAGCCCGCTAAGGGGTTGTGTACCCCTCACCCTTTCCCACATAACCA
>NC_041389.1:328758906-328776807 GCF_002162155.2 Triticum dicoccoides
CAAAACCCATCTAGGGTTTCCCCATGGTGGCCGCCGCCCCCCCCTAGGGAACCCTAGGGCGGCCCTCCTCCTCCTTTCCGCATATATATAGAGGGGTAGAGAGAGAGCAGCTGCACCCATCTATGCCACGATGCTGCCCTCCCTCTCCCTCGTAGCCATCTTCTTCTCAGTAGTGTTTAGCGAAGCTCTGCCAAGATTTCTCCACCACCACCGCCACCATGCCGCCGTGATGCTGGAGGAGTTGAGCTACTACTTCACCATCGCTCGCTGGATCGAAGAGGTGAAGGCATCAACAAGCCATACGTGTGTTGAACGCGGAGGTGCCGTCCGTCCGGCACTTGGATCGGGAGTTCGCGGGATGGATCATGATTGGATCGCGAAGACGTTCGACTACATCAACCATGTTTCTTAACGCTTCCGCTTTGCGGTCTACAAGGGTATGTAGATGCAACCTCTCCTCTCGTAGATGTTCATCTCCTAGATTGATCTTGGTGAGCATAGGAATTTTTTTGTTTCCCATGCAACGTTCCCCAATAGTGGCATCATGAGCTATGTCTATGCATAGATGACATCACGAGTAGAACACAAAGGAGTTTGTGGGTGTTGATATTCAGATTGCTTCCTTCCTTGGTGTTTTCTTGATTCAACGGTATTGTGGGATGAAGCAGCCCAGACCAACTTTACATGTCCATGTACATGAGACCAGTTCCATTGACTGACATCTGACTTTGTTGCATAAAGATGGCTGGCGGGTGTCTGTCTCTCCCACCTTAGTTGAATCGGATTCGACAAAGGCGGTCCTTGTAGAACCATCGTGGCTTTGCGTAGGTAAGAATCGTTCTTGCTAGATACCCATAGCAGCCACATAAAACATGCAACAACAGTTAGAGGGTGTCTAACTTGTTTTTGCAGGGTATGTTGTGATGTGATATGGCCAAAGACGTGATGAAATATATTTGATGTATGAGATGATCATGTTTGTAATAGTTTATATCGACTTGCATGTCGATGCATACGGCAACCGGCAGGAGCCATAGGGCTGTCTTTAATTATTGTATGACATGCGTGTCAATCATTAAGCGCTATGTAATGCTTTACTTTATAGCTAAGCGGTAGCAATAGTAGTAGAAGCATGGTTGGCATGACAACCCTGATGGCGACATGATGATGGAGATCATGGTGTCATGCCAGTGAGGATGTAGATCATGTCGGTGCTTTGGATATGGAGATCAAAAGCACGAGTTGATGGCCATATCATGTCACTTATGATTTGCATGTGATGTTAATCATTTTATGCGTCTTATTTTGCTTAGGACGACGGTAGCATTATAAGGTGATCCCTCACTAAAATTTCAAGATAAAATCGTGTTCTCCCCAAGTGTGCACTGTTGCAAAAGTTCATCGTTTCGAAGCACCACGTGATGATCGGGTGCGATAGACTCTACGTTCGCATACAACAGGTGCAAGCCAGTTTTGCACACGCGTAACACTTGGGTTAAACTTGACGAGCCTAGCATGTACAGACACGGCCTCGGAACACAAGAGACCAAAAGGTCGAACATGAGTCACATAGTAGATATGATCAACATGGAGATGTTCACAATCGAAACCACCTCATCTCATATGATGATCGGACTTGTGTTGGTGAATTTGGATCATGTTACACTCGGACGACTGGAGGGATGTCAATTTGAGTCGGAGTTCTTAAGTAATATGATTAATTGAACTCATTGTCATGAACAATAGTCTAAAGTTGCCATTGCAAATTTATGTTGTAGATCAATGGCTTGCATAGTAGCTCCCCTGAATTTCATTGCGTTCCTAGAGAAAGCTAAGCTGAAAGATGATGGAAGTAACTTTGTAGACTGGGCCCGTAATATGAGGATTATCCTCACGGCTGCCCAAAAGGTTTATGTCCTAGATGCACCGCTTGGTGTGCCACCCCCTCCAGCAACTATAGACGTTGTGAACGCCTGGCAGTCACGTGTTGATGACTACTCAATAGTTCAGTGCGCCATGCAGTATGGCTTAGAGCCGGGACTTCAAAGGCATTCTGAACTTCATGGAGCATATGAGATGTTCCCAGAGTTGAAGTTTATCTTTGAGAAGAATGCCCGGATCAAGAGGTATGAAACCTCTGATAAGTTATATGCCTGCAAGATGGAGGAGAACGGGCCTGACAGTGAGCACATACTCAGAATGTCTGGGTACTACAACCATCTGGCTGAGTTGGGAACTGAGCTCCCGCCAGAGGCTATCACTGATAGAGTTCTTCAATCGCTACCACCTAGCGACAAGAGCTTTGTTTTGAACTATAACATGCAAGGGACAAATAAGTCAGTCTCTGAGCTGTTCGCGATACTGAAAGTCGCTGAGTCAGACATCAAGAAGGAGCATCAAGTGTTGATGGTGAATAAAACCACTAGTTTCAAGAAGAGCAAGGGAAAGAAGGGAAACTTCAAAAAGGGTGGCAAAGTAGTTTCCCCTCTAAGGGAGTCTTGGACTAAGGGGTCCTCGGGCATTCGGGCTATGTGATATGGGCCGGACTGATGGGCCATGAAGATACAAGATAAAGGAACCTTCCCATGTCCGGACGGGACTCCCCTTTGCGTGGATGGCAAGCTTGGCGTTTGGATCACATACTTTCCTTCCTCTGTAACCGACTATGTACAACCCTAGATCCCTCCAGTGTCTATATAAACTGGAGGGTTTAGTCTATAGGGCAAGATCACAATCATATAGGCCAAACATCTAGGGATTAGCCATTACTATCTCGACGTAGATCAACTCTTGTAACCCCTATATTCATCATAGTCAATCAAGCAGGAAGTAGGGTATTACCTTCGTTAAGAGGGCCCGAACCTGGGTAAACATCGTGTACCCTACCTCCTTGTTACCTTCGATCCTTAGACGCACAGTTCAGGACCCCCTACCCGAGATCTGCCGGTTTTGACACCGAATTTGGTGCTTTCATTGAGAGTTCCACTGTGTCGTCACCAGAAGGTTCGATGGCTCCATCAACCATCCACAACAACACCGTCCTGATGGGGACTTTCCCCTGGCCAAATCTTCGTATTCAGCGGCTTCGCACTGCATGCCAATTCGATTGGCCACCTGGAGCAGATCGACGACTACGCCCCTGGTCATCAGATCAGTTTCAGAAACCTAAACTATGTCGCTGATATCCGAGGAGACTTGATCTTCCAAGGGTTCGCGACCTCAACCACTGCTCCGGCCTCCGATTCGGAACTCTTCACCGAGTCTGAAGACGGGATTTTAGAGCCTGCTAGGTTCTTCACAGCCATAGAGCTCAACACCGGAGATACGAAGGGAATCGCTTCACCGGCCGGCCCGGAATCACCCCTGGCCCCCTTTACCCTCACCAAGCCGGACTCACCTCCTCGCACCAGCTCCAAACTCTCGAGGTCTGTGTTGCACGAGCTCGGCCAAGGAACTCTTGTCCCGCCCCACTCCACAGATTCTCGATTCCTGATCCATACCTTTCCCTTAAACGAGGCTCTAGACCTAATGTAGTCTCTCGCTATTATGGAAGAATCACTGCCGAATAATGCCCAGCCCGCACTAGGGGCTGAGAGTAGGGAATTTTACATCCCACCCACCACCAACTTCATAGCCACTGTCGAGGACTTAGCCAACATGCTCAATTACGCTTCCGAGGACATCGACGTCATGGACGATGACACCAGAGAAGAGCAAAGCTAGAACCCACCGCCTACCGGGCGCTGGATGGCTACCTCTACATATGACGTGTATATGGTGGATACACCCAAAGAGGATGACGGCGAAGGTGGGAAGGACCCAGTCGAGAATAATTCTCTTGAGGCACCACCAAAGCATCGTCGGTGGCTGCGCCGCTCTAAACCACGCCGAGAAAAAGATAGCAATACCGGCATCAGAGACAACAATACTCCGGATAACGACGAAGACTAAGAAGCCCCGGCCGAACCAACATACGAACATGATGATTAGGAGGAGGGGCAAGTCAACCCCGACAATCCCATCGGGAACGAGGGTTTGGAGGATGATGATTATGTACCAATCTCTGAAGAAGACGAGAGCCTCGACAACAAAGAATTCATCGTGCCAGAGGAACCCTTCGAACAAGAGCACTTTAAGCGCCGGCTAATAGCCACAGCAAGAAGCTTGAAAAAGAAGCAGCAACAGCTTCAAGCTGATCAGGATCTGCTCAATGACAGATGGACTGATATCCTGGCAACCGAGGAATACGGCCTCGGACGCCCAACCAAGAGTTACCCGAAGCGCAAACTACAACCCAATTCGACGATGAGGCCCCAGAGCCTATACCGCCTAAGCGTAATGCTACCGATGGACCTGACCGACCACCACGTGGCCAAGACAGAGCGGCAACTCAAGCCGAACACCCACCTGCACCACCCCGTCATAAAGGTAAAGAGACAATAGCTACAGGATACACTTATGACCTACGACATGACCTGGATAATAGAGCTGGTCAGACCAGATCAATATACGGATCCGAGCCCCAGCGCGAGAAGACGGTCATCAAGCCTAGCACGACAAGCATAACTTCACACGGGCTGAAAACGGCATATGGACTCCATCCAAACTGCGCCATGACGTGGCCCGATATAGAGGCGCCGCGCACCCCCATGCTTCACTGATGAGGTGATGGAACACCAGTTCCCAGAAGGGTTTAAACCCGTGAACATCGAATCATACGATGGCACGACAGATCCTGCAGTGTGGATCAAAGATTTCCTTCTCCACATTCACATGGCTCGCGGTGATGATCTACATGCCATCAAATACCTCCCTCTCAAGCTTAAGGGACCAGCTCGGCACTAGTTAAACAACCTCCTAGAAAACTCTATTTGAAGTTGCGAAGACCTGGAGGATGCCTTTAGAGACAACTTCCAGGGCACCTATATCCGGCCTCCGGACGCCGATTACCTTACACACATAGTCCAGTAGCCCGGAGAGTCAGCCAGAAAATTCTGGACCCGATTCCTAGTAAAAAAGAACCAAATTGTCGACTGTCCGGTCGCTGAGGCTCTAGCAACCTTCAAACACAACATCCTTGACGAATGGCTTGCCCGACACCTCGGCTAAGAAAAGCCGAAGTCTATGGCAGCCCTCACATCACTCATGACCCACTTTTGCGCGTGCGAAGATAGCTGGCTTGCATGCAGCCACAACAGTACCAGCGATCCTGGCACTTCTGAAGCAAAGAACAGAAATGGCAGGCCCCGATGCAACAAAAACAAGCGTTAAAGCAATACTGACAATACTGAAGACACGGCGGTCAATGCCGGATTCAGTGGCTCCAAGCCCGGTCAGTGGAAGAGGCCATTCAAAAGAAACAAAGACGGTTCATCTAGCCTGGACCGAATACTCGACCGACCTTGCCAGATTCATGGCACCCCTGACAAGCCTGCCAACCACACCAACAAAAGCTGTTGGGTTTTTAAGCAGGCCGGCAAATTAAACACCGAGCACACAGGGAAACAGTCGCCCAACAAGGATGATGATGAGCAGCCTCGCCCACCGAACATAGGGGGACAGAAGAAATTCCCCCCTAAAGTTAAGATGGTGAACATGATATACACTACTCACATCCCCAAAAGGGAGCACAAGCGCGCGTTAAGGGACGTCTATGCAATAGAGCCAGTCGCCCCAAAATTCTACCCATGATCGGCATGCCCAATCACCTTTGATCCCAGGGACCATCCGACCAGTATCCGTCATGGAGGTTCAGCCGCATTGGTCCTCGAGCCAATTATTGATGGATTCCACCTTACTAGAGTCCTCATGGACGGCGGCAACAGTCTTAATCTGCTCTATCAGGACATAGTACGGAAAATGGGTATTGACTCGTCAAGAATCAAACCCACCAAAACTACCTTTAAAGGAGTAATACCTGGTGTGGAGGCCCGCTGCGCGGGCTCAATCACATTGGAGGTCGTATTCGATTTGCCGGACAACTTCCCAAGCAAAGACTTGATCTTCGACATCGTCCCTTTCCGCAGTGGCTATCACGCACTTCTCGGACAAACTGCGTTCCCCGCTTCAATGTGGTCCCGCATTATGCTTATCTAAAACTCAAAATGCCAGGACCAGGCGGTGTTATAACAGTCCATGGAAACATGGATCGCTCCCTCCAAACTGAGGAACACACCGCAGCCCTTGCAACAGAAGTATAGATCGCCCTTATCAATCCGAGCTCCACATCGGCAGTCAAGCCACCGGACTCTGTCAAGCGAGTCCGGCCTACCCCACAGAATGATAGTCTAGCTCATCAGGAGCTCGATTAGCAATCCGGCCTCTATCTTCGCCCCAACCAAACAGTAGCATATGTACTGCGTGCTCATAATTATGCACTCAAAATACCATGGGCGGCGATGGAGGCATATCAAGGATAAAGTCCACATATACGGCTCAACCATACCCGGACCCCTATCTATCTTCTTTAACTTGATTTTTTCTTTTCAGGTTCTTTACAACATACATCACCCCTTTATTATGGTGTCTAGGGCCCCTCTTCCCGCCCCCTATGAAAACTTATCCATTAATCCTCTCAAAGGATTGCACACCAAGGCGAAAAGCTGCACAGATGAATGATAACCCACAAGTATATGGGATAGTTGTAGCCTCTTTCGATAAGCAAGAGTGTCGAACCCAACAAGGAGCTAAAGGTAGAACAAATACTCTCTCAAGTCCTATTGGCCACTGATACGACTCTACGCACGCTTGATGTTCGCTTTACCTAGAAAAAGTATGAAACTAGAAGTACTTTGTAGGTATTGTTGGATAGGTTTGCAAGATAATAAAGAACGTGTAAATAAAAAGTAGGGGCTGTTTAGATAAAGACGCAATAAAGTAAATATAGCGAGTGTGGAAAAGTGGTGGTAGGAGTGGTGAAATTGCCCCTAAGCAATTGACTACGTTACTAGACCGATAGCAAGTTTTATGTGGGAGAGACATAAGCTAACATACTTTCTCTTCTTGGATCATATTCACTTATGATTGGAACTCTAGCAAGCGTCCGCAACTACTAAAGATTCATTAAGGTAAACCCAACCATAGCATTAAAGCATGAAGTCCCCTTTTATCCCATACGCAACAATCCCCTTACTCGGGTTTATGCTTCTGTCACTCAAGCAACCCACTATAAGGGAATCATGAACATATTAGAACACCCTACAGCGGTACTCCCTCATGCTTGCGCGACACGGAGGGAACAATAGGACAACAACATAACCACAAGCAAATTAAACCAATCATAGCAATTCATCAATCACCGGTAGGACAACAAAAATCTACTCAGACATCATAGGATGGCAACACATCATTGGATAATAATATGAAGCATAAAGCACCATGTTCAAGTAGAGGGTACAACGGGTTGCGAGAGAGTGGACCGCTGAATATAGATGGGGGAAGGTGATGGAGATGTTGATGAAGATGATGGAGGTGTTGGTGTAGATCGCGGTGATGATGATGGCCCCCGGCAGGGCTTCGGTGCCACTGGAAGCAAGGGGGGAGAGCCCCCCTTCTTCTTCTTCTTCTTCCTTGACCTTCTCCCTAGATGGGAGAAGGGTTTCCCCTCTGGTCCTTGGCTCCCATGGCGTGGGAGGGGCGAGAGCCCCTCCGAGATTGGATCTATCTCTCTGTTTCTGCGTTCTTCGATTCTGCCCTGGCACCGTTTCCTTTATATCTGGAGATCCGTAACTCCGATTGGATTGAAACCTTCGCCTAGATTGTTTTCCAAATATTAGATTTCTTGCGGTCAAAGAAGGGCATCAACCGCCTTACGAGGGTCCCAGGAGGGTGGGGGGCGCGCCCACCTGGAGTGGTCGTGGGCCCCTGTCTCGTGGCCACCTCGGGCATCGTCTCGAGTTGATTCTTCCTCCCAAAAATCACAAATATTCCAAAATAATTCTCCGTCCGTTTTTATCCCGTTTGGACTCCGTTTGATATGGGGTTTCTGCGAAATATAAAACATGCAACAGACAGGAACTGACACTGGGCACTAGATCAATATGTTAGTCCCAAAAATAGTATAAAAAGTTTCCAAAAGTATATGAAAGTAGAAGAATATTGGCATGGAAGAATAAAAAATTATAGATACGACGGAGACGTATCAGCATCCCCAAGCTTAATTCCTGCTCGTCCTCGAGTAGGTAAATGATATAAAAGATAATTTTTTATGTGGAATGCTACCTAGCATAATCTTGATCAAATATCCAATCATAGCATGAATATTAAGACACGAGTGATTCAAAGCAATATTCTATCATTTGACATAAAAACAATAATACTTCGAGCGTACCAATAAAGCAATCATGTCTTTTCAAAACAACAAGGCCAAAGCAAGCTTATCCCTACAAAATCATATAGTTTGGCCATGCTTCATCTTCGTCACACAAAATGCTCCCATCATGCACAACCCCGACGACAAGCCGAGCAATTGGTTCATAGTTTTTAACGTGCTTCAGCTTTTTCAACCCTCACGCAATACATGAGCGCAAGCCATGGATATAGCACTATAGGTGGAGTAGAATATAATGGTGGGGGTTATGTGGAGAAGACAAAAAAGGAGAAAGTCTCACATCGACACGGCTAATCAACGGGCTATGGAGATGCCCATCAATTGATGTCAATGCGAGGAGTAGGGATTGCCATGCAACAGATGCACTAAGAGCTATAAGTGTATGAAAGCTCAACAAAAGAAACTAAGTGGGTGTGCATCCAACTTGCTTGCTCATGAAGACCTAGGGCATTTGAGGAATCCCATCGTTGGAATATACAAGCCAAGTTCTATAAGGAAAATTCCCACTAGTATATGAAAGTGACAACATAGGAGACAATCTATATGAAGAACATGGTGATACTTTGAAGCACATGTGTGGAAAAAGGATAGTAACATTGCCCCTTTTCTTTTTCTTTTTTTCTTTTTGGGTGGGTTTGTTTGGCCCCCTTTTTTTATTTAGGCTTCTTTGGCCTTTCCCTTTTTTTCTTTTTTTTTCTTTTTTTTTTCATGGGGCAATGCTCTATAATGATGATCATCACACTTTTATTTACTTACAACTCGATATTACAACTCGATACTAGAACAAAGATATGACTCTATATCAATGCCTCCGGCGGTGTACCAGGATGTGCAATGATCTAGCGTAGCAATGACATAAAAAACGGACAAGCAATGAAAACATCATGCTAGCTATCTTACGATTGTGCAAATCAATATGACAATAAATGCTCAAGTCATGTATATGATGATGATGGAAGTTGCATGGCAATATATCTCAGAATGGCTATGGAAATGCCATGTAGGTAGGTATGGTGGCTGTTTTGAGGAAGATATACTGAGGCTTATGTGTGATAGAGCGTATCATATCACGGGGTTTGGATGCACCGGCGAAGTTTGCACCAACTCTTAAGGTGAGAACGGGCAGTGCACGGTACCGAAGAGGCTAGCAATGATGGAAAGGTAAAAGTGCGTATAATCCATGGACTCACATTAGTCATAAAGAACTCATATACTTATTGCAAAATTTTATTAGCCCTCGAAGCAAAGTACTACTATGCATGCCCCTTGAGGGATAGATTGGTAGGAAAAGACCATCGCTCGTCCCCGACTGCCACTCATAAGGAAGACAATCAAAGAACACCTCATGCTCCAACTTCGTTACATAATGGTTCACCATACGTGCATGCTACGGGACTTGCAAACCTCAACACAAGTATTTCTCAATTTCACAATGACTCAACTAGCACGACTCTAATATCACCACCTTTATATCGCAAAACTATTGCAAGGAATCAAACATATCATATTCAGTGATCTAGAAGTTTATGTAGGATTTTATGACTAACCATGTGAATGACTAATTCCTGTCATCTCTCTAAATAGATATAAGTGAAGAAAGAGAGTTTAATTCTTTCTACAAAATAAATGCCCACGCTCTAACGAATATAAGTGAAGCAAAAGAGCATTCCACAAATGGCGATTTTCTATGTGAAGAGAAACAGGCAATCCAAACTTCAAATGATATAAGTGAAGCACATGAAGCATTCTATAAAGCCATACTCAAAAGATTTAAGTGAAGTGCAATGAGCATTCTATAAATCAACCAAGGACTATCTCATACTAGCATGGTGCATAAAATAAAAGTAAAAACTAAATGCAAAAGATGCTCCAAGACTTGCACATATCGCACGAACGAAACGAATGCGAAAACATACCGATACTTGTTGAAGAAAGAGGGGATGCCTTCCGGGGCATCCCCAAGCTTAGACGCTTGAGTCTCCTTGAATATTTACTTGTGGTGCCTCGGGAATCCCCAAGCTTGAGCTCTTGTCTCTCTTCCTTTTCCTCATATCGAGACATCCTCGATTAGACACTTCATCCACACAAAACTTCAACAGAAAACTCGGTAATTTCCGTTAGTATAATAAAGCAAATCACTACTCTAAGTACTGTAGCAAACCAATTCATATTTTGTTTTTGCATTGTGTCTATTGTAATATAGCTTTTCCATGGCTTAATCCACTGATATAAATTGATAGATTCATCAAAACAAGCAAACTATGCATCAAAAACAGAATCTGTCAAAAACAGAACATTCTGTAGTAATCTGAACATTCACCATACTTATTGTACCCCAAAAATTCTACAAAAATTAGAACAAATAAACAAGTTGTACAGAAATACAGTTCAAAAGAAATCGGAACCATTTGACATTCCTGTTAAAAATGTAAAATCGCGCACTACAGCCAAAGTTTCTGTCCTGCACCGTACAAACCAACAAGCATTGTAAACATCCTAAAGGCAAACCTTGGCACATTATTTTTATAATACAATGGAATTATACAAGGGGATAATTATTTGTGCTGAAAAGTTTGTGTAATCAAGATTCACAAAGTTTCCGTGAGCATGAACAAAGTGCAAGGCTGGCTCCCACTTCAACAATGCTTGTCTTTCTCACTTTCACTTTCCTTTTTGAAAAGTTTTTAGGTTCCCCTCTTTATTTTTTTTGTTTTTAAACTATATGAAAGCACTCAACAAAAATAAATGACTCTCTAAAACTTCCGGGTTGTCTCCCTGGCAGCGCTTTCTTTAAAGCCATTAATCTAGGCATAAAGTGCTCAAGTAATGAATCCACCCGGATCCCAAGGTATATCAAAGCCAATTTTAATTAACAATGATTTGTAATTTAGTAGTGAGCACAAAGTAACATATATCATGAAACAACAATGTCTAACTCTCTTCCTATGCATCGGCATGTCATAAAAGAACAATTCATGCACACCAAGTAAAGGCCAATGCATAGTATAAGCAGTTTCTTGCAATTCTATCGTGTTGGAAACATAAAGAGACGGAGATGTAGTTCCTCTCTCATAATAATTGCAAGTAGGAGCAGCAAGCACATGCATATTATATCTATCAAAATCATCATGTGCAATGGTAAAAGGCAACCCATCAATATAATCCTTAATAAGCACAAACTTCTCCGATATAGTGTAGTTGGGAGAATTCAAAAAGATAATAGGACTATCATGCGTGGGTGCAATAGCAACAATTTCATGTTTAACATAAGGAACTATAGCAAGTTCATCTCCATAAGCATAATTCATATTGGCATCTTGGCCACAAGCATAGCAATCATCATCAAAAAGGGATATTTCAAGAGAATCAATGGGATCATAGCAATCATCATAGCAATCATCCTTCGGTAAGCACGAAGGGGAATTAAACAATGTATGAGTTGAAGAGTTACTCTCATTAGAAGGTGCGCACGGGTGATCAATCTGCTCTTCCTCCTTTTGTTCTTCGCTCTCCTCATCATCTTTTTCATCCAATGAGGTCACAGTTTCATCAATTTCTTCTTCCATGGTTTCCTGCAAAATATTAGTCTCTTCTTGGACAGCGGAGACTTTCTCAATAAATGCATTAATATAGTAATTGTATTCATAATTTTCATAGCAATATCTAAGTATAGCAAGATTTCAGGCCTACAAACATCATCATCTAAAGCTTCATACTTTTCAAACAAAGATTCAATTTCATAAGTAGCCTTAAAAGCAACAAATTCTTCTATTTGTTCCACATCATAGTAATCATATATACCATTAGCATAAGAAGCTAAGGTTTCATTATCATTAAATTTGCATGAAAAGGGAAGGTGTGGAGCCTTCATCCTAGAGCAATAAGTAATATCATATCTCAAGCATAGATCCCGGGCATACCAACGCAACATAGAAATTTGATCCCATAATAGTTTCCCTTTTTGTGTCAAGCGATAATCCCTAAAGTATTCACGTTGATCCAACGTGTCTCCCATAACATAATTGAATGGGGTTTTCTTAGGATTATCAAAGTAGTACATAATATCTTGAACATAACGAGCATCGAGGGTTTTAGGAGGTTCCCCATCTCCATGAGTAGCATCTACACCTATTTTTTTTGGTATTTCGTGTTCCATATCCATAACTAAAGATAGAGAAAAACTTAGAACAGCAAATAAAAATTACTTAGTGATAAAGCAAACAAGCACACACGAGAATATTCACCCCACGCTATGACTCCCCGGCAACGGCGCCAGAAAAAGGTCTTGATAACCCGCAAGTATACGAGATAGTTGTAGCCTCTTTAGATAAGTAAGAGTGTCGAACCCAACGAGGAGCTAAAGGTAGAACAAATACTCTCTCAAGTCCTATCGGCCACTGATACGACTCTACGCACGCTTGACGTTCGCTTTACCTAGAACAAGTATGAAACTAGAAGTACTTTGTAGGTGTTGTTGGATAGGTTTGCAAGATAATAAAGAACGCGTAAATAAAAAGTAGGGGCTGTTTAGATAAAGATGCAATAAAGTAAATATAGCGAGTGTGGAAAAGTGGTGGCACGAGTGGTGAAATTGCCCCTAAGCAATTGACTACGTTACTAGACCGATAGCAAGTTTTATGTGGGAGAGGCATAAGCTAACATACTTTCTCTTCTTGGATCATATGCACTTATGGTTGGAACTCTAGCAAGCGTCCGCAACTACTAAAGATTCATTAAGGTAAAACCCAACCATAGCATTAAAGCATCAAGCCCCCTTTTATCCCATACACAACAATCCCCTTACTCGGCTTTATGGTTCTGTCACTCAAGCAACACTATAAGCGAATCATGAACATATTGCAACACCCTACAACGGTACTCCCTGATGCTTGCGCGACACGGAGGGCACAATAGGACAGCAACATAACCACAAGCAAATTCAACCAATCATAGCAATTCATCAATCACCGGTAGGACAACGAAAATCTACTAAGACATCATAGGATGGCAACACATCATTGGATAATAATATGAAGCATAAAGCACCATGTTCAAGTAGAGGGTACAACGGGTTGAGGGAGAGTGGACCGCTGAATATAGATGGGGGAAGGTGATGGAGATGTTGATGAAGATGATGGAGGTGTTGGTGTAGATCGCGGTGATGATAATGGCCCCCGGCAGCGCTCCGGCGCCACCGGAAGCAAGGGGGAGAGAGCCCCCCTTCTTCTTCTTCTTCCTTGACCTTATCCCTAGATGGGAGAAGGGTTTCCCCTTTGGTCCTTGGCTCCCATGGCGTGGGAGGGGCGAGAGCCCCTCCGAGATTGGATCTATCTCTCTGTTTCTGCGTTCTTCGATTCTGCCCTGGCACCGTTTCCTTTATATCTGGAGATCCGTAACTCAGATTGGATTGAAACCTTTGCCCAGATCGTTTTCCAAAAAATAGCTTTCTTGCGGCCAAAGAAGGGCATCAACTGCCTTACGAGGGGCCCAGGAGGGTGGGGGGCGCGCCCACCTGGAGTGGTCGTGGGTCCTTGTCTCATGGCCACGTCGGGCATCGTCTCGCGTTGATTCTTCCTCCCAAAAATCACAAATATTCCAAAATAATTCTCCGTCCAGTTTTATCCCGTTTGGCCTTCGTTTGATATGGGGTTTCTGCGAAACATAAAACATGCAACAGACACGAACTGGCACTGGGCACTAGATCAATATGTTAGTCCCAAAAGTAGTATAAAAAGTTGCCAAAAGTATATGAAAGTTGAAGAATATTGGCATGGAACAATCAAAAATTATAGATACAACGGAGATGTATCAATGAACGGCGGAGTACTTAAAGGATCATTCAAGATCACCTCCCCCCTTGTTATTGAAATACCTGGACACAACTTTTCCCATGGCTTGGCATGTCAAATAGCCTCGATGCTTATAGCATTATTTGTACGAATACATTTTGATGTATAAATCAGACCATAATGGAAACAGTTTTTCGCCCACATTACACGGCACTAGCTTATTCCCTATTCGGCATTTTTTCTTCTTTATCATCTGATTATCATGTACACCTTGGCTTGACCTAAATCGCCAGGGGCTTTATTCAGCCGCATACAGTTGTTAAAATTACCATAAGTCCGAACACTTTCACAAGTGCAATTCAGCGTCCCGAATCTAGTATTATATGCATTAGCTCCGAATCATGTCTTGGGTCAATAGTTGGGTTGCCTGGCTCCTGTGGTTACTACCTTATGTTCCAACTATTCGGCTAAGGAAGTAAAGGGAGAACTACTGCGATTGTATTTATGGTTGGCCGGATAATACCTCAGTAGAGAAAGCCAAAAACTGACTGTCATGATGCGGCGAGAGCTGGTCAGCTATTCGGTGACTCAATATAAATCTCTTGTGATTTTTTCCGTGTCACACGAAGGGCCGGTTTTTACCTGGCCAGGTGTCTACAGCATCCGAGTTCTGATAGCCAAACAATACCAGGGGTTGCACCTACGATCTTATTGTCAAACTCCTATGGCTAAGAGAGAGTGATAAAGCTATATAGTTTGATTGCATGGTTCGCCACACTAGCACTTCCTTCAAGGACCAAGTCATTGGGTTAAGTGTGCTTTCGTGCCGTTTCAAACACCCCCGTAGTATCTACGCAAGGGGCTGAAGCCGATGACTGGCCAACTCTCAGCTTTCATAAACGGCTGCAACAGAGGATAAATAATTTCACAGGAAACAAGACTAAAATTATACGAACGATTGGTTTTCATCACAAAGTTCGGGCATCACAGATACATTCATTCAAACATGACATCCTTCGAACATAGGCCCTCTATAATGCGGGATCCTTCAAGGACGTCGTTGAAATACTTCTCCGGCGTACGATGCTCCTTGCCTGCAGGCAGTCCCTCATTGCAATACTGGTGGTGTTCATCTTCACCCACTATACCTTGACACGGGCGAAGGCCATCCGGGCAACTTCGATGCAGACCAACCGCTTTATAGCATCTAACCGGGGGAAGGCATCGACCAGCTGCTTCACAAGCCCAAAGTAGCTATTAGGTATTGGTTCGGCTGGCCAGAGACGGACTATGACATCCTTCATGGCCAGCTCGGCCATCCTATGTATCCCGGTCAGCAGTTTCAGCTGATCGCTAAGGGGCAAGGGCTGCTCTGGCTCAAGGTATTGCAACCAAAACAGTTTCTCTGTTGAGCCCCCCTCCTCGGCTCAGAAGAACTCCACAACATATGCAACACTTCGGGGAAGATCCACAAATGCTCCTGGATAACTCCAAATGCGTGTCAGAAAGTTATACTTCCTCCTTACATATTTGCTCTGCATATTAAAATTCTTACCAACCGTGATCTTCTTGGCTTCGCGGATCTCCTGACAGGCACCTTGGGCTTCAACCCGAGCCTCCTTCGCACTTTGGAGCGCTGCAACAAGTTCAGATGCTTGATCCGATACCTTGTGCTCCAAAGTCTGACACTTCTTTATAGCATCTGTGAGCTCTTGTTGGACCTCATCCAACCTCGCCTCGTGCTTTTGGCGGGCAGCTCATTCTTCGTCGGCCTCCTTCTTGGCTTCGGCCAGTGCACTCTTGAGGGCTTCGACCTCAGACGTGTCAACTATGAGCATAAACATAAAGCTCAGTCAGATAACAAATTGGAACTTATATCAGTTTGGATATGCTCCGGTATTAGATACCTTGTTTTTCCTCCAGCCTCTGCTTTAGCTCGGAGACATCGGCCGCATGCGAGGCAGGTGTCAGCTTCGCAGCCTGCTCATCCAAGTAAACATATGTATTAGCTCCCGTGACATACTATTTGATCCTCTGTTCGGCCCTTCTTTGGGAAATGCCGAACAAAGTCTCAGGGGCTACTATCTATATATAGTTGTTCCTTCTGGACATAACTAAAAATATATTACTTCACATACCTCAAAGCCTGATAGAAGGCTGTTATAGGCTTGGTTCAATCCGCTTTTAGCGGACCGAACCTTTTCAACCATCGTACCCATAAGGGTATGGTGCTCCTCCACAATGGAAGCACCTTGAAGCGCTTCCATCAGAATGTCCGACACCTCTGGATTGACAGAGGGTGCCGGCAGAGATGGCACACCCCCTTCCCTTGAAGAAGGTTGCTGGTCCGATTTCGGAGCCATATGGGTCTCCGGAATAATATTCGATTGAGGGCCGAATTGAACGTTGCCCCCATCATCGGTCTCCATGGGGGCTGATTTCCCCCTCTGTTCGGCAACATAGTTGTTACCCTCTGCTGCCACCTCCCCGGTCTCCCGAGATAACACTTAGGTGTTATCCTGGGCAGTGGGTGGAGAGATCCGCGGAGGCGACTCCTACGTCTTGAGCTAGCGTTGGTTTTCCCCGAAGAGGAGAGGGTGATGCAGCAAGTGTAGCGTAAGTATCTCCCTCAGTTTTGAGAACCAAGGTATCAATCCAGTAGGAGGCTCCTCAAAAGTCCCACGCACCTACACAAACAAACTGAGAACTCGCAACCAACACAATAAAGGGGTTGTCAATCCCCACGGCCACTTGCGAAAGTGAGATCTGATAGAGATAGTATGATAAGATAAATATATCTTTGGTATTTTATAATATAGATGCAAAAAGTAAAGATGCAAATAAAAGTAGATTGGAAGCAAATATGATAAGAGATAGACCCGGGGGCCATAGGTTTCACTAGAGGCTTCTCTCGAGATAGCATAAGTATTACGGTGGGTGAACAAATTACTGTCGAGCAATTGATAGAAAAGCGCATAGTTATGAGATTATCTAGGCATTATCATGTATATAGGCATCACATCCATAAAAAGTAGACCGACTCCTGCCTGCATCTACTACTATTACGCCACACATCGACCGACTCCTGCCTGCATCTAGAGTATTAAGTTCATAAGAACAGAGTAACGCATTAAGCAAGATGACATGATGTAGAGGGATAAACTCATGCAATATGATGTAAACCCCATATTGTTATCCTCGATGGCAACAATACAATACGTGTCTTGCAACCCTTTCTGTCACTGGGTAAGAACACCGCAAGATTGAACCCAAAGCTAAGCACTTCTCCCATGGCAAGAAAAACCAATCTAGTAGGCCAAACCAAACTGATAATTCGAAGAGACTTGCAAAGATAACTCAATCATACATAAAAGAATTCAGAGAAGAATCAAATATTATTCATAGATAAATCTGATCATAAAACCACAATTCATCGGATCTCGACAAACACATCGCAAAAAGAAATTACATCGAATAGATCTCCACAAGAGAGGGGAGAACATTGTATTGAGATCCAAAAAGAGAGAAGAAGCCATCTAGCTAATAACTATGGACCCGTAGGTCTGTGGTAAACTACTCACAACTCATAGGAGGGGCAAGGATCTTGATGTAGAAGCCCTTTGTGGTCGATTCCCCCTCCGACAGAGTGCCGACAAAGGCTCCAAGATGGGATCTCGCGGATACAGAAGGTTACGGCGGTGGAAATTGTGTTTCGTGGTGCTCCTGGATGTTTTCGGGGTCCGTATGTATATATAGGAGGAATAAGTACGTCGGTCGACGCCC
>NC_041389.1:328777004-328796711 GCF_002162155.2 Triticum dicoccoides
TCACCCTATCTCGTGGGGCCCTCGGGAGCTTCTTGACTTGCACTCCAAGCTCTCCGAATCATGTTCGTTCCAAAAATCACGCCCCCGAAGGTTTCATTCCATTTGGACTCTGTTTGATATTCCTTTTCTTTGAAATACTGAAATAGGCAAAAAACAGCAATACGGGCTCGGCCTCCGATTAGTAGGTTAGTCCCAAAAATGATATAAATGTGTAAAATAAAGCCCATAAACATCAAAAAGGGGTAATATAATAGCATGGAACAATCAAAAATTATAGATACGTTGGAGACGTATCAAGCATCCCCAAGCTTAATTCCTTCTCGTCCTCGAGTAGGTAAATGATAAAAAAGAAATTTTTGATGTGGAATGCTACCTAGCATAATTCATAATGTAATTTTCTTTCATGTGGCATGAATGTTCAGATCCAAATGATTCAAAATAAAAGCTTATAAAACATAAAAATAATAAAGCTTCAAAGCATACTAACAAATAATCATGTCCTATCAAAATAACATAAACAAAGAAAGCTTATCCCTACAAAATCATATAGTTAGGCCATGCTTCATTTTCATTACACAAAATACTCCCATCATGTACAACCCCGATGACGAGCCGAGCAATTGATTCATACTTTTTAACGTGCTTCAGCTTTTTCAACTCTTACGCAATACATGAGCGCAAGCCATAGACATAGCACTATGGTGGTATATGGTGGTTGTGAGGACAAAAAGGGAGAAGATAGTCTCACATCAACTAGGCGTATTAACGGGCTATAAGGAGATGCCCATTAATAGATATCAATGTGAGTGAGTAGGGATTGCCATGCAACGGATGCACTAGAGCTATAAATATATGAAAGCTCAACAAAAGAAACTAAGTGGGTGTGCATCCAACTTGCTTGCTCACGAAGACCTAGGGCACTTTGAGGAAGCCCATCATTGGAATATACAAGCCAAGTTCTATAATGAAAAATTCCCACTAGTATATGAAAGTGACAACATATGAGACTCTCTATCATGATGATCAAGGTGCTATTTTGAAGCACAAGTGTGGAAAAAGAGATAATAGCAATTGTCCCTTCTCTCTTTTTCTCTTTTTTATTTTTTCTTCTTCTTCTTTTCTTTTTCTTTTTCTTTTTTTCCTTTTCTTTGGCCTTTTTTTTCTTTTTGGCCTTTCTCAATTTTTTTCTTTTCTCATTTTTTTATTTCTTTTTGTAAAGTCCGAAGTCTCATCCCGACTTGTGGGGGAATCATAGCCATCATCATCCTTTCCTCACTAGGACAATGCTCTAATAATGAAGATCATCACACTTTTATGGATTTACAACTCAAAAACTACAACTGAAAGCTAGAACAAGATATGACTCTATGTGAATGCCTCCGGCGGTGTACCAGGATATGCAATGAACCAAGAGCAACATGTATGAAGATTATGAAGGTTGCTTTGCCACAAATACGATGTCAACTACATGATCATGCAAAGAGCAATATGACAATGATGAAACATGTCATAATAAATGGAACGCTGGAAAGTTGCATGACAATATATCTCGGAATGGCTATGGAAATGCCATAATAGGTAGGTATGGTGGCTGTCTTGAGGAAGGTAAATAAAGGGTTCAATACCGGCGAGAGTTGCGCGGTGATGTCTACTACACAACCTTCTTCTTGTAGACGTTGTTGGGCCTGCAAGTGCACAGGTTTGTAGGACAATAGCAAATTTCCCTCAAGTGGATGACCTAAGGTTTATCAATCCGTAGGAGGCGTAGGATGAAGATGGTCTATCTCAAGCAACCTTGCAACCAAATAACAAAGAGTCTCTTGTGTCCCCAACACACCCAATACAATGGTAAATTGTATAGGTGCACTAGTTCGGCGAAGAGATGGTGATACAAGTGCAAAATAGATAGTAGATAAAGGTATTTGTAATATGAAATAATAAAAACAGCAAGGTAACTAATGGTAAAATTGAGCGTAAACAGTATTGCAATGATAGGAAACAAGGCCTAGGGTTCATACTTTCACTAGTGCAAGTTCTCTCAACAATAATAACATAGATAGATCATATGACAAGCCCTCAACATGCAACAAAGAGTCACTCCAAAGACACTAATAGCGGAGAACGAACGAAGAGATTATGGTAGGGTACGAAACCACCTCAAAGTTATTTTTTCGGATCGATCTATTAAAGAGTTCGTACTAGAATAACACCTTAAGACACAAATCAACCAAAACCCTAATGTCACCTAGATACTCCATTGTCACCTCAAGTATCAGTGGGCATGAGTATACGATATGCATCACACAATCTCAGAATCATCTATTCAACCAACACAAAGTACTTCAAAGAGTGCCCCAAAGTCTCTACCGGAGAGTCAAGAACGTGTGCCAACCCCTATCCATGGGTTCATATGGGCGGAACCCGCAAGTTGGTCACCAAAACATACATCAAGAGGCACATGATATCCCATTGTCACCAAAGATAATCACGGCAAGACATACATCAAGTGTTCTCATAAAAGACTCAATCTGATAAGATAACTTCAAAGGGGAAAACTCAATTCATCACAAGAGAGTAGAGGGGGAGAAACATCATAAGATCCAACTACAATAGCAAAGCTCGGGATACATCAAGATCGTGCCATAGAGGGAACACGAGAGAGAGATCAAACACATAGCTACTGGTACATACCCTCAGCCCTGAGGGTGAACTACTCCCTCCTCGTCATGGAGAGCGCCGGGATGATGAAGATGGCCACCGGTGAAGGATCCCCCCTCCGGCAGGGTGCCGGGAAGGGCTCCCAAGAGGTTTTTGGTGGCTACAGAGGCTTGCGGCAGCGGAACTCCCGATCTATCTTGATATTTGATGGTTTTAGGGTATGTAGGCATATATAGGCGAAAGAAGTCGGTCGGGGAGTGCTTGAGGGGTCCACGAGACAGGGGCGCGCCCTACAGGGGGGGCGCCCTCCTATCTCGTGGAGTCCTCGAGTATCTTCTGACTTGAACTCCACGTCTCCAGGATGATATTCTTCCAAAAAATCACGTTGCCGAAGGTTTCATTCCGTTTGGACTCCGTTTGATATTCCTTTTCTTCGAAATACTGAAACATGCAATAAAACATCAATATGGGCTGGGCGTCCAGTTAATAGGTTAGTCCCAAAAGTAATATAAAAGTGTATAATAAAGCCCATAATCATTGAAAACAGATAATATAATAGCATGGAACAATCAAAAATTATAGATACGTTGGAGTCGTATCAAGCATCCCCAAGCTTAATTCCTGCTCGTCCTCGAGTAGGTAAATGATAAAAATAGAATTTTTGATGTGGAATGCTACCTAGCATGATTCTCAAAGTAATTTTCTTTATTGTGGCATGAATGTTCAGATCCAAGTAATACAAAATAAAAGTTCATATTGATATAAGAAATAGTAATACTCCAAGCATACCAAGCAAGTAATCATGTCTTCTCAAAATAGCATGGCCAAAAGAAAGTTATCCCTACAAAATCATATAGTCTGGCTAAGCTCTATCTTCATCACACAAAGTATTTAATCATGCACAACCCCGATGACGAGCCAAGCAATTGTTTCATACTTTAATAATTTCAAAAAAATTCAACTTTCACGCAATACATGAGCGTGAGCCATGGACATAGCACTATATGTGGAATAGAACGGTGGTTGTGGAGAAGACAAAAAGAAGAAGATAGTCTCACATCAACTAGGCGTATCAACAGGCTATGGAGATGCCCATTAATAGATATCAATGTGAGTGAGTAGGGATTGCCATGCAACAGATGCACTAGAGCTATAAATATATGAAAGCTCAACAAAAGAAAACTAGTGGGTGTGCATCCAACTTGCTTGCTCACGAATGAATGCCTCCGGCGGTATATCGGGATATGCAATGAATGAAGAGTGACATGTATGAAAGAATTATGAACGGTGGCTTTGCCACAAATACAATGTCAACTACATGTTCATGCAAAAGGCAATGTGACAAAAGTAATGTGTGTCGTATGAACGGAACGGTGGAAAGTTGCATGGCAATATATCTCAGAATGGCTATGGAAATGCCATAATAGGTAGGTATGGTGGCTGTTTGAGGAAGGAGTATGGTGGGTGTATGGTACCGGCGAAAGTTGCACGATACAAGAGAGGCTAGCAATAATGGAGGGGTGAAAGGAGTGCGTATGATCCATGGACTCAACATTAATCAAAGGAACTCATATACTTGTTGTAAAAATTTAGAAGTCATCAAAAACCAAACCACTACACGCATGCTCCTAGGGGGATAGATTGGTAGGAAAAGACCATCGCTCGTCCCCGACTGCCACTCATAAGGAAGACAATCAATAAATAAAATTGTTCTCCAACTTCATCACAAAGCGGTTCACCATACATGCATGCTACGGGAATCACAAACTTCAACACAAGCATTGTTTAAATTCATAATCACCCAACTAGCATGACTTTAATATCACTACCTCCATATATCAAAACAATTATCAAGCATCAAGTTGATCATAGTATCCAATTCACTTCCTATGATAGTTTTCATTCAAATTACTATGCCGTTTAAGACTCTCAAAATAATATAAGTGAAGCACTAGAGCAAACGACAAACTACTCCAACAAGATATAAGTGAAGATCAATGAGTAGGTAAATAATTATGAAACTATGTGAAGACTCTTTCTCATTAAATAATTTCAGATCTTGGTATTGTATTCAAGCAGCAAGCAAAACAAAATAAAATGATAATGCAAGGATAGCACAACTCATGTGAAGAAGCAAAAACTTAGGTTCAACCGATACTAACCGATAGTGATTGAAGAAGAAAGGTGGGATGCCTACCGGGGCATCCCCAAGCTTAGATGCTTGATACTTCTTGAAATATTATCTTGGGGTGCCTTGGGCATCCTCAAGCTTGAGATTTTGTGTCTCCTTAATTCCTTTCATGTCACGGTTTCTCTTTTTATCAAAAGCTTCATTCACAACAAACTCAACAAGAACTCGTGAGATAGGTTAGTATAAACCAATTGAAAACCATATCATCTTCTACTGTAACAAATCACTAACATTATTATTCAACATTGCATACTAAATGTCTCTGCATATTTAATACTCCTATCCTCAAATAGAATCATTAAACAAGCAAACATATGCAAACAATGCAACCATAACAGCAATCTGTCAAAACAGTACAGTCTGTAAAGAATGCAAGAGTATCAATACTTCCCTGACTCCAAAAATTATGAACTAAAATTCCTACTGTAATAAATTTATCAGAGCTTAATATGCAAAAATATTCAACATTATACCATTCTCTGACTTTTCTAGGGAATTTTTTCAACAACGGTAAACTTTCTGTTTTCAAACAGCAACATGTATACTAGCAAAATAAGCATGTCAAAGGCTATCCTTGACTTTTTTATTGAACCTAAAGAAGCAAAAAATTATTCTAACTGACATCAAGAAAAAACTAACAAAATAAAATGACGCTCCAAGCAAAACACATATCATGTGGCGAATAAAAACATAGGTCAAAGTAAAGTTACCGATGAACGAAGACGAAAGAGGGGATGCCATCCGGGGCATCCCCAAGCTTAGGCTCTTGGTTGTCCTTGAATATTACCTTGGGGTGGCTTGGGCATCCCCAAGCTTAGGCTCTTGCCACTCCTTATTCCATAGTCCATCAAATCTTTTACCCAAAACTTGAAAACTTCAACCACACAAAACTCAAAACAAAACTCGTAAGCTCCGTTAGTATAAGAAAATAAATCCACCACTTAGGTACTGTAATGAACTCATTATAAATTCATATTGGTGTAATATATACTGTATTCTAACTTCTCTATGGTTTATACCACTTAATACTAGCCATAGATGCATCAAAATAAGCAAACAACACAATGAAAACAGAATCTGTCAAAAACAGAACAGTCTGCAGTAATCTGTATCAAACGTATACTTCTGGAACCCCAAAAATTATGAAATAAATTTATGGACCTGAGAAATTTGTCTATTAATCATATGAAAAAAGAATAAACCTAAAAACACTCTCCAGTAAAAAATGGCAGCCATTCTCGTGAGTGCAAAAGTATCTGTTTTTTACAGAAAGATCACATAAACTTCACCCAAGTCTTCCCAAAGGTTCTACTTGGCACTTTATTGAAACAAAAGCTATAAAACATGATTAATACAGTAGCATAATCATGTGGACACACAAAAACAGTAACGATAAATATTGGGTTGTCTCCCAACAAGCGCTTCTCTTTAATGCCTTTTTAGCTAGGCATGATGATGGCAATGATGCTCACATAAACGATAAGAATTGAAACATAACGGGAGCATCATGAAGCATATGACTAGCACATTTAAGTCTAACCCACTTCCTATGCATAGGGATTTTATGAGCAAACAACTTATGGGAACAATAATCAACTAGCATATGAATGTAAAACAAGCATAGGTTCAAAATTTTCAACACATAGGGAGGAAACTTGACATTATTGCAATTCCTACAAGCATATGTTCCTCCCTCATAATAATTTTCAGTAGCATCATGAATGAATTCAAAAATATAACCAGCACCTAAAACATTGTTTTCATGATCTACAAGCATAGAAAATTTACTACTCTCCACATAAGCAAATTTCTTCTCATGAATAGTAGTGGGAGCAAACTCAACAAAATAATTATCATGTGAGGCATAATCCAATTGAAAACTAAAATCATGATGACAAGTTTCATGTTTATCATTATTCTTAATAGCATACAAGTCATCACAATAATCATCATAGATAGCAACTTTGTTCTCATAATCAATTGGAACCTCTTCCGAAATAGTGGAATCATCACTAAATAAAGTTGACACTCTTCCAAATCCACTTTCATGTTCATCACAATGAGATTCAACATCCTCCAAAATAGTGGGATCACTACTTCCTAAAGTTGACACTCTTCCAAACCCACTTTCATCAATATAATCATCATAAATAGGAGGCACGCTTTCATCATAAAAAATATTCTCATCAAAATTTGGGGGACAAAAAATATCATATTCATCAAACATAGCTTCCCCAAGCTTGTGGCTTTGCATATCATTAGCATCATGGATATTCAAGGAATTCATACTAACAACATTGCAATCATGCTCATCATACAAAAATATAGTACCAAACATTCTAATGCATTCTTCTTCTAGCACTTGAGCACAATTTTCCCTTCCATCATTCTCACGAAATATATTAAAAAGATGAAGCGTATGAGACAAACTTAACTCCATTTTTTTGTAGTTTTATTTTATAAACTAAACTAGTGATAAAACAATAAACAAAAATATTCAATTGCAAGATCTAAAGATATACCTTCAAGCGCTAACCTCCCCGGCAACGGCGCCAGAAAAGAGCTTGATGTCTACTACACAACCTTCTTCTTGTAGACGTTGTTGGGCCTGCAAGTGCACAGGTTTGTAGGACAGTAGCAAATTTCCCTCAAGTGGATCACCTAAGGTTTATCAATCTGTAGGAGGTGTAGGATGAAGATGGTCTCTCTCAACCAACCCTGCAACCAAATAACAAAGAGTCTCTTGTGTCCCAAACACACCCAATACAATGGTAAATTGTATAGGTGCACTAGTTCGGCGAAGAGATGGTGATACAAGTGCAAAATAGATAGTAGATAAAGGTATTTGTAATAAAAACAGCAAGGTAACTAATGGTAAAAGTGAGCGTAAATGGTATTGCAATGATAGGAAACAAGGCCTAGGGTTCATACTTTCACTGGTGCAAGTTCTCTCAACAATAATAACATAGATAGATCATATGACAAGCCCTCAACATGCAACAAAGAGTCACTCCAAAGACACTAATAGCGGACAGCGAACGGAGAGATTATGGTAGGGTACGGAACCACCTCAAAGTTATTCTTTCAGATCGATCTATTAAAGAGTTCATACTAGAATAACACCTTAAGACACACATCAACCAAAACCCTAATGTCACCTAGATACTCCATTGTCACCTCAAGTATCCGTGGGCATGATTATACGATATGCATCACACAATCTCAGATTCATCTATTCAACCAACACAAAGTACTTCAAAGAGTGCCCCAAAGTCTCTACCGGAGAGTCAAGAACGTGTGCCAACCCCTATGCATAGGTTCATGGGCGGAACCCGCAAGTTGGTCACCAAAACATACATCAAGAGGCACATGATATCCCATTGTCACCACAGATAAGCATGGCAAGACATACATCAAGTGTTCTCATAAAAGACTCAATCCGATAAGATAACTTCAAAGGGGAAAACTCAATTCATCACAAGAGAGTAGAGGGGGATAAACATCATAAGATCCAACTACAATAGCAAAGCTCGGGATACATCAAGATCGTGCCATAGAGGGAACACGAGAGAGAACACGAGAGAGAGATCAAACACATAGCTACTGGTACATACCCTCAGCCCTGAGGGTGAACTACTCCCTCCTCGTCATGGAGAGCACCGGGATGATGAAGATGGCCACCGGTGAAGGATCCCCCCTTCGGCAGGGTGCCGGGAAGGGCCCCCGAGAGGTTTTTGGTGGCTACAGAGGCTTGCGGCGGCGGAACTCCCGATCTATCTTAATATTCGATTGTTTTAGGGTACGTAGGCATATATAGGCGAAAGAAGTCGGTAGGGGAGTACCCGAGGGGTCCACGAGACAAGGGGCGCGCCCTACAGGGGGGCGCCCTCCTATCTCGTGGAGTCCTCGAGTATCTTCTGACTTGAACTCCACGTCTCCAGGATGATATTCTTGCAAAAAATCACGTTGCCGAAGGTTTCATTCCGTTTGGACTCCATTTGATATTACTTTTCTTCGAAATGCTGAAATAGGCAATAAAACAGCAATATGGGCTGGGCCTCCGGTTAATAGGTTAGTCCCAAAAGTAATATAAAAGTGTATAATAAAGCCCATAATCATTCAAAACAGATAATATAATAGCATGGAACAATCAAAAATTATAGATACGTTGGAGAGGTATCACGTGGTAATAATAAAGGCTAGCAAAGTAAAAGGATAAGTGTGCATATGTCCATGGACTCGCATTAGTCAAAAAAGAACTCATATACTTACTGCAAAAGTCTACTTCACCCTCAAAGCAAAGTACTACTACGCATGCCCCAAGAGGGATAGATTGGTAGGAGAAAATTCCATCACTCGTCCCCGACTGCCACTCATAAGGAAGACACTCAAAAGAGCACCCCATGCAACAAATTTATCACACAACTTTTACCATACGTGCATGCTACAGGACTTGCCAACTTCGACAAAATTATTTCTCAATTTCATAATTACCCACTAGCATGACCCTAACATTACTACCTTTATATCTCAAAACAATTATCAAGCATCAAGTTGATCATAGCATCCAATTCTTTTTCTATGATAGTTTTTATTATACCCAACTTGGATGCTCATCATTCTAAGACCAACTTTGTAACCATAGCAAATACCATTCTGTTCTAAAAGACTCTCAAAATAATATAAGTGAAGCATGATAGACTAGCAATTTCTTCAAAATTATTCCACCACCTTGCTCTAAAAGATATAAGTGAAGCACTAGAGCATAAGCTATCAAGCTCAAAAGATATAAGTGAAGCACATAGAGTATTCTAGCAAATTCTAATAAAATAGGCTTCTCCCAAAAGGTGTGTACAGCAAGGATGATTGTGGTAAACTAAAAAGCAAAGACTAATATAATACACGACGCTCCAAGCAAAACACATATCATGTAGCGAATAAAAATGTAGCTCCAAGTAAAGTTACCAATGAACGAAGACGAAAGAGGGGATGCCTTCCTGGGGCATCCCCAAGCTTAGGCTTTTGGCTATTCTTGAATATCTTGGGGTGCCTTGGGCATCCCAAAGCTTAGGATCTTTCCACCCTTTATTCCATAGTCCATAAAAGCTTTACCCAAAACATGAAAACTTCACAGCACAAAACTCAACAGGAAATCTTATAAGCTCCGTTAGTGAAAGCAAACAAAACCACCACATAAGGTACTGCAATGAACTCATTATTTATTTATTTTGGTGTTAAACCTACTGTATTCCAACTTCCTTATGGTTTATAAACTAATTTACTAGCCATAGATGCATTGAAATAAGCAAACAACACACGAAAAACAGAATCTGTCAAAAACAGAAGAGTCCGTAGCAATCTGTAACTAACACAAACTTCTGGAACTCTAAAAATCCTACCAAAATAGGACGTACTGGAAAATTTGTTTGTTGATCAAAAGAAAAAAGTATCAATGCAAAATCACGTTTATTTTATTTATTGAATTTTTTCTCGTGAGTGCAAAGTTTCTGTTTTTCAGCAGAATCAAATCAACTATCATCATAGTTTATCCTATAGGTTCTACTTGGCACAAACACTAAATAAAAGATAAAAACACATCTAACCAGAGATTAGATTCAAGATTTATTACTAAAAAGGAGCAAAAACAAAAAAACATAAGGAAAAATTGGGTTGCCTCCCAACTAGCGCTATCGTTTAACGCCCCTAGCTAGGCATAAAAGCGAAGATAGATCTAACGAGTGCCATCTTTGGCACTAAATTCATAAGTAGCACGCATGATAGATTCATAAGGTAATTTGACTTTCTTTATTGGAAAGTGCTCCATGCCTTTCTTTAAGGGAAATTGGAATCTAATGTTCCCTTCCTTCATATCAATAATCGCACCAATCATTCTAAGGAAAGGTCTACCAAGAATAATAGGGCAAGAAATATTGCAATCTATATCAAGAACGATAAAATCTACGGGCACCAAATTTCTATTTGCAACAATAAGAACATCATTGATCCTTCCCATAGGCTTTTTAATGGTGGAATCCGCAAGGTGCAAATTTAAAGAGCAATCTTCAAGATCATGGAAACCTAGAATATCACATAAAGTTTTCGGAATGTGGAAACACCAGCACCCAAATCACACAAAGCAAAACACTCATAATCTTTAATTCTAATCTTTATAGTAGGTTCCCACTCATCATTAAGTTTTCTAGGTATAGAAACTTTCAAATTAAGTTTTTCATCATAAGATTGCATCAAGGCATCAACAATATGTTTGGTAAAAGCTTTGTTTTGACTATAAGCATGAGGAGAATTAACAACGGATTGCAACAAGGAAATACAACCTTTTAAAGAGCAATTATCATAGTCAAATTCCTTGAAATCCGAGATAGTGGGTTCAACATTATTAGAAGTTGAGGATTCTCCAATCTCACTATTACCAAATTTAGCATTAAGATCTAAAGACTCCGAATTCTTGGGACGCCTTTTAGGCAAAGTTGATTCATCATCAGTCCCATAATCATCAAAATTCATATTGCAAAACATAGATCTAATCGGAGACGTCTTAATAACTTTAATATCCTCATCATTATTTTCACGGAAACTAGAAGAACCCGCTTTTATAAAGCTTTCCTTTTTAGCACGCAATCTAGCGGTTCTTTCCTTGCACTCGTCAATGGAAATTCTCATTACTTTGAGAGACTCATTGATATCATGCTTAGGAGGAGAAGGTCTAAGTTTAAGAGAATCAACATCAAGCGAAAGTCTATCAACGTTCCTAGCCAAATCATCAACTTTGAGCAATTTTTCTTCAAGCAAAGCATTAAAATTCTTTTGAGAAATCATAAATTCTTTCACACTATTCTCAAAATCAGAGGGCATCTTATTAGAATTACCATAAGAATTATTGTAGGAATTTCCATCATTATTAGGAGAATTACTAGGGAACGGTCTAGCATTAAAATTTCATCTATAAGCATTGTTTCCAAAACTATTCCTACCAACAAAATTCACATCCATAGATTCTTTATTATTCTCAATCAAGGAAGACAAAGGCATATCATTAGGGTCAAGAGGAGTATTTTTAGTAGCAAACATCTTCATAAGTTCATCCATCTTTCCACTCAAAACATTGATTTCTTCTATAGCATGCACTTTTTACTAGAAGATCTTTCGGTGTGCCATTGAGAATAATTAGCCATAATATTATCAAGAAGTTTTGTAGCATCTCCTAACGTGATTTCCATAAACGTGCCTCCTGCGACCGAATCTAAGAGATTTCTAGAGGCAAAGTTCAAACTGGCATAATTTTTTTGCATGATCATCCATAAATTCAAACCATGAGTAGGGTAATTGCAAAGCATCAATTTCATTCTTTCCCAAGATTGGGCAACATGCTCATGATCAAGTTGTTTAAAATTCATGATATCGTTCCTAAGAGTGATGATCTTAGCGGGAGGAAAATACTTAGAGATAGAAGCATCTTTGCACTTGTTCCAAGAATCAATACTATTTTTAGGCAAAGACGAAAACCAAACTTTAGCATGATCTCTAAGTGAAAACGGAAAACTTCAATTTGACAATATTGTTATCCGTATCTTTCTTCTTTTGCATATCACACAAATCGACAAAATTGTTTAGATGAGTAGCGGCATCTTCTCTAGGAAGGCCGGCAAATTGATCTTTCATAACAAGATTCAGCAAAGCATCATTGATTTCACAAGACTCAACATCATTAAGAGGAGCAATCGGAGTACTAAGGAAATCATTATTATTGGTATTCGAGAAAATCACACAATTTGGTATTATCTTGCGCCATGGCAACAAGTAATCCAACACACAAGCAAACAGAAAAACGGCAAGCAAGAAGAGAGGAGGAGATTGGGAAAGAGAGGGCGAATAAAACGGCAAGGGTGAAGCGGGGGAGAGGAAAACGAGAGGAAAATGGCAAATAATGTAAATGTGAGGGAGATGGGTTTGTGATGGGTACTTGGTATGTCTTGACTTGAGCAAAGACCTCCCCAGCAACGGCGCCAGAAATCCTTCTTGCTACGTCTTGAGCTAGCGTTGGTTTTCCCCAAAGAGGATAGGGTGATGCAGCAAGTGTAGCGTAAGTATTTCCCTCAGTTTTGAGAACCAAGGTATCAATCCAGTAGGAGGCTCCTCAAAAGTCCCACGCACCTACACAAACAAACTGAGAACTCGCAACCAACGCAATAAAGGGATTGTCAATCCCTTCACGACCACTTGCAAAAGTGAGATCTGATATAGTATGATAAGATAAATATATTTTTGGTATTTTATAATATAGATGCAAAAAGTAAATATGCAAATAAAAGTAGATTGAAAGCAAATATGATAAGAGATAGACCCGGGGGCCATAGGTTTCACTAGAGGCTTCTCTCGAGATAGCATAAGTATTACGGTGGGTGAATAAATTACTGTCGAGCAATTGATAGAAAAGCGCATAGTTATGAGATTATCTAGGCATGATCATATATATAGGCATCACGTCCATAATAAGTAGACCGACTCCTGCCTGCATCTACTACTATTACTCCACACATCGACCAACTCCTGCCTGCATCTAGAGTATTAAGTTCATAAGAACAGAGTAACGCATTAAGCAAGATGACATGATGTAGAGGGATAAACTCATCAAATATTATGTAAACCCCATCTTGTTATCCTCGATGGCAACAATACAATACGTGTCTTGCAACCCTTTCTGTCACTGGGTAAGAACACCACAAGATTGAACCCAAAGCTAAGCACTTCTCCCATGGCAAGAAACACCAATCTAGTAGGCCAAACCAAACTGATAATTCGAAGAGACTTGCAAAGATAACTCAATCATACATAAAAGAATTTAGAGAAGAATCAAATATTATTCATAGATAAATCTGATCATAAACCCACAATTCATCGGATCTCGACAAACACACCGCAAAAAGAGATTACATCGAATAGATCTCCACAAGAGAGGGGGAGAACATTGTATTGAGATCCAAAAAGAGAGAAGATGCCATCTAGCTAATAACTATGGACCCGTAGGTCTGTGGTAAACTACTCACAGCTCATACGAGGGGCAAGGATGTTGATGTAGAAGCCCTCTATGGTCGATTCCCCCTCCGGCAGAGTGCCGACGAAGGCTCCAAGATGGGATCTCGCGGATACAGAAGGTTAGGCGGTGGAAATTGTGTTTCGTGGTGCTCCTGGATGTTTTCGGGGTCCGTAGGTACATATAGGAGGAATAAGTACGTCGGTGGATGCCTGAGGGGCCCACGAGACACGGGGGCGCACCCTACATGGGGGGGCTATCTCGTGGGGCCCTCGGGAGCTTCTTGACTTGCACTCCAAGCTCTCCGGATCATGTTCGTTCCAAAAATCACGCTCCCGAAGGTTTCATTCCATTTGGACTCTTTTGATATTCCTTTTCTTCGAAATACTGAAATAGGCAAAAAAACAGCAATACGGGCTGGGCCTCCGATTCGTAGGTTAGTCCCAAAAATGATATAAATGTGTAAAATAAAGCCCATAAACATCCAAAAGGGGTAATATAATAGCATGGAACAATCAAAAATTATAGATACGTTGGAGATGTATCAAGCATCCCCAAGCTTAATTCCTGCTCGTCCTCGAGTAGGTAAATGATAAAAAAGAAATTTTTGATGTGGAATGCTACCTAGCATAATTCATAATGTAATTTTCTTTCATGTGGCATGAATGTTCAGATCCAAATGATTCAAAATAAAAGCTTATAAAACATAAAAATAATAAAGCTTCAAAGCATACTAACAAATAATCATGTCCTATCAAAATAACATAAACAAAGAAAGCTTATCCCTACAAAATCATATAGTTAGGCCATGCTTTGTTTTCATTACACAAAATACTCCCATCATGTACAACCCCGATGACGAGCTGAGCAATTGATTCATACTTTTTAACATGCTTCTGCTTTTTCAACTCTTACGCAATACATGAGCGCAAGCCATAGACATAGCACTATGGTGGTATATGGTGGTTGTGAGGACAAAAAGGGAGAAGATAGTCTCACATCAACTAGGCGTATTAACGGGCTATAAGGAGATGCCCATTAATAGATATCAATGTGAGTGAGTAGGGATTGCCATGCAACGGATGCACTAGGGCTATAAATATATGAAAGCTCAACAAAAGAAACTAAGTGGGTGTGCATCCAACTTGCTTGCTCACGAAGACCTAGGGCACTTTGAGGAAGCCCATCATTGGAATATACAAGCCAAGTTCTATAATGAAAAATTCCCACTAGTATATGAAAGTGACAACATATGAGACTCTCTATCATGATGATCAAGGTGCTATTTTGAAGCACAAGTGTGGAAAAAGAGATAATAGCAATTGTCCCTTCTCTCTTTTTCTCTCTTTTTATTTTTTTCTTCTTCTTCTTTTCTTTTTCTTTTTCTTTTTTTTCTTTTCTTTGGCCTTTTTTTTTCTTTTTGGCCTTTCTCAATTTTTTTTCTTTTCTCATTTTTTATTTCTTTTTGTAAAGTCCAAAGTCTCATCCCGACTTGTGGGGGAATCATAGCCATCATCATCCTTTCCTCACTAGGACAATGCTCTAATAATGAAGATCTTCACACTTCTATGGATTTACAACTCAAAAACTACAACTGAAAGCTAGAACAAGATATGACTCTATGTGAATGCCTCCGGCGGTGTACCGGGATATGCAATGAATCAAGAGCGACATGTATGAAGATTATGAAGGTGGCTTTGCCACAAATACGATGTCAACTACATGATCATGCAAAGAGCAATATGACAATGATGAAACATGTCATAATAAATGGAACGGTGGAAAGTTGCATGACAATATATCTCGGAATGGCTATGGAAATGCCATAATAGGTAGGTATGGTGGCTGTCTTGAGGAAGGTAAATAAAGGGTTCAATACCGGCGAGAGTTGCGCGGTGATGTCTACTACACAACCTTCTTCTTGTAGACGTTGTTGGGCCTACAAGTGCACAGGTTTGAAGGACAATAGCAAATTTCCCTCAAGTGGATGACCTAAGGTTTATCAATCCGTAGGAGGCGTAGGATGAAGATGGTCTATCTCAAGCAACCTTGCAACCAAATAACAAAGAGTCTCTTGTGTCCCCAACACACCCAATACAATGGTAAATTGTATAGGTGCACTAGTTCGGCGAAGAGATGGTGATACAAGTGCAAAATAGATAGTAGATAAAGGTATTTGTAATATGAAATAATAAAAACAGCAAGGTAACTAATGGTAAAATTGAGCGTAAACGGTATTGCAATGATAGGAAACAAGGCCTAGGGTTCATACTTTCACTAGTGCAAGTTCTCTCAACAATAATAACATAGATAGATCATATGACAAGCCCTCAACATGCAACAAAGAGTCACTCCAAAGACACTAATAGTGGAGAACGAACGAAGAGATTATGGTAGGGTACGAAACCACCTCAAAGTTATTTTTTCGGATCGATCTATTAAAGAGTTCGTACTAGAATAACACCTTAAGACACAAATCAACCAAAACCCTAATGTCACCTAGATACTCCATTGTCACCTCAAGTATCAGTGGGCATGATTATACGATATGCATCACACAATCTCAGAATCATCTATTCAACCAACACAAAGCACTTCAAAGAGTGCCCCAAAGTCTCTACCGGAGAGTCAAGAACGTGTGCCAACCCCTATCCATAGGTTCATATGGGCGGAACCCGCAAGTTGGTCACCAAAACATACATCAAGAGGCACATGATATCCCATTGTCACCACAGATAATCACGGCAAGACATACATAGAGTGTTCTCATAAAAGACTCAATCTGATAAGATAACTTCAAAGGGGAAAACTCAATTCATCACAAGAGAGTAGAGGGGGAGAAACATCATAAGATCCAACTACAATAGCAAAGCTCAGGATACATCAAGATCGTGCCATAGAGGGAACACGAGAGAGAACACGAGAGAGAGATCAAACACATAGCTACTGGTACATACCGTCAGCCCTGAGGGTGAACTACTCCCTCCTCGTCATGGAGAGCGCCGGGATGATGAAGATGGCCACCGGTGAAGGATCCCCCCTCCGGCAGGGTGGCGGGAAGGGATCCCAAGAGGTTTTTGGTGGCTACAGAGGCTTGCGGCAGCGGAACTCCCGATCTATGTTGATATTCGATGGTTTTAGGGTACGTAGGCATATATAGGCGAAAGAAGTCGGTCGGGGAGTGCTCGAGGGGTCCACAAGACAGGGGGCGCGCCCTACAGGGGGGGGTGCCCTCCTATCTTGTGGAGTCCTCGAGTATCTTCTGACTTGAACTCCACGTCTCCAGGATGATATTCTTCCAAAAAATCACGTTGCCGAAGGTTTCATTCCGTTTGGACTCCGTTTGATATTCCTTTTCTTCGAAATACGGAAACATGCAATAAAACATCAATATGGGCTGGGCCTCCAGTTAACAGGTTAGTCCCAAAAGTAATATAAAAGTGTATAAGAAAGCCCATAATCATTCAAAACGGATAATATAATAGCATGGAACAATAAAAAATTATAGATACGTTGGAGACGTATCAAGCATCCCCAAGCTTAATTCCTGCTCGTCCTCGAGTAGGTAAATGATAAAAACAGAATTTTTGATGTGGAATGCTACCTAGCATGATTCTCAAAGTAATTTTCTTTATTGTGGAATGAATGTTCAGATCCAAGTAATACAAAATAAAAGTTCATATTGATATAAGAAATAGTAATACTCCAAGCATACCAAGCAAGTAATCATGTCTTCTCAAAATAGCATGGCCAAAAGAAAGTTATCCCTAGAAAATCATATAGTCTGGCTAAGCTCTATCTTCATCACACAAAGTATTTAATCATGCACAACCCCGATGACGAGCCAAGCAATTGTTTCATACTTTAATAATTTCAAAAAAATTCAACTTTCACGCAATACATGAGCGTGAGCCATGGACATAGCACTATATGTGGAATAGAACGGTGGTTGTGGAGAAGACAAAAAGAAGAAGATAGTCTCACAACAACTAGGCGTATCAATAGGCTATGGAGATGCCCATTAATAGATATCAATGTGAGTGAGTAGGGATTGCCATGCAACGGATGCACTAGAGCTATAAATATATGAAAGCTCAACAAAATAAAACTAGTGGGTGTGCATCCAACTTGCTTGCTCACGAAGACCTAGGGCATTTTGAGGAAGCCCATCGTTGGAATATACAAGCCATGTTCTATAATGAAACATTCCACTAGTAAATGAAAGTGACAACATATGAGACTCTCTATCATGAAGATCATGGTGCTATTTTGAAGCACAAGTGTGGTAAAAGGATAGAAGCATTGTCCCTTCTCTCTTTTTCTCTCATTTTTTTATTTGGGTCTTTTTTATGGCCTCTTTTTTTCATCCGGAGTCTCATCCCGACTTATGGGCGGTATACCGGGATATGCAATGAATGAAGAGTGACATGTATGAAAGAATTATGAACGGTGGCTTTGCCACAAATACAATGTCAACTACATGTTCATGCAAAAGGCAATATGACAAAAGTAATGTGTGTCGTATGAACGGAACGGTGGAAAGTTGCATGGCAATATATCTCAGAATGGCTATGGAAATGCCATAATAGGTAGGTATGGTGGCTGTTTGAGGAAGGAGTATGGTGGGTGTATGGTACCGGTGAAAGTTGCACGATACAAGAGAGGCTAGCAATAATGGAGGGGTGAAAGGAGTGCGTATGATCCATGGACTCAACATTAATCAAAAGAACTCATATACTTGTTGTAAAAATTTAGAAGTCATCAAAAACCAAAGCACTACACGCATGCTCCTAGGGGGATAGATTGGTAGGAAAAGACCATCGCTCGTCCCCGACTGCCACTCATAAGGAAGACAATCAATAAATAAAATTGTGCTCCAACTTCATCACAAAGCGGTTCACCATACATGCATGCTACGGGAATCACAAACTTCAACACAAGCATTCTTTAAATTCATAATCACCCAACTATCATGACTTTAATATCACTACCTCCATATCTCAAAACAATTATCAAGCATCAAGTTGATCATAGTATCCAATTCACTTCCTATGATAGTTTTCATTCAAATTACCATGCCGTTTAAGACTCTCAAAATAATATAAGTGAAGCACTAGAGCAAACGACAAACTACTCCAACAAGATATAAGTGAAGATCAATGAGTAGGTAAATAATTATGAAACTATGTGAAGACTCTTTCTCATTAAATAATTTCAGATCTTGGTATTGTATTCAAGCAGCAAGCAAAACAAAATAAAATGACAATGCAAGGATAGCACAACTCATGTGAAGAAGCAAAAACTTAGGTTCAACCGATACTAACCGATAGTGATTGAAGAAGAAAGGTGGTGTGACGCCCGGATACTTAAGCTACAGTAAACCACTGTTAATGATGCCACGTCAGCACAATTACTGTTGCTAATCTCGCGTTAGTTCGAAACTGATTTAAATTCAAATTCAAAATCAAATCAAACGGTAAAAGTTTTCAAACTTTAAAACTAAAATATTCGAGTTGTGCCAAATAATGCAAAGTTAATTGTGGTGAAGAAACCCCACTTTTATAAAATGTTTTAATACCCTAAAATGATTAAAACAGTAGGTAAAACAATTAAATAAATGCATTTTGGGTTTTATAAAATACTAAACTATTTTGTTCAGGGATAAAACCTTTCGTGGCAGTAGTTATAATTGTAACTCTATTTTAGCTATGGGTTTCACCTTTTGTAAAACTATAAACTATTATATAAGAAAAATAAAACAGAACAGAAAATAAATAAAAGAAAGAAAATACAAAAGATAAAACAG
>NC_041389.1:328797202-328804930 GCF_002162155.2 Triticum dicoccoides
CCGGAACACCGCCCGTCGCCGGTGCCGCATCGCCGGACCTCCCCGACTCCTCCACGAGCCCGCTGCCATGCCCCTCCTGCTCCCCTGTGAGCTGCCGTCCTCCATTCCTCTCCTCTTCCCTATAGATCGAATGCGCCCGCGCCGTACCGATTCACCGCGACCTCACTGCGCCCCTGCTGCGCTCTGGCCGTGCCTGGCTGAGCCCTGCACACGCCGCCCGCGCGTGTCCGCAGCCCCACGCTATGGCCGTGCTCGCCCGCGCCTTGTCCGAACACGTCCACGCCACACCCGGCGACGCCCGCGGCCGCCCTGCTTCTCCTCCTGTGCCGCTGTCACCGGCGACCGCAGCTGCTGCGTCCCCGGCCGCACCCTCTGCTGCTCATGACCGAGCACCCTCGGCAACGCTCCACTGCAGGCGCGCACCCGCCGCCCCACGTCTCCGTCCTGCCGGCCTCGACCATGGCCTCGCCGGAGCCGGGTTCGGCCACCGCGCCCCTGCCCTTCCCTGTGCGCGTTCGTGCACAGGAGGGAGGTGGCCTGAGCCACTTACAGGTGGGGCCCTCCCCCTGTAAATCAGATAAAAGGATAAGAGTAGAGAAAAATGAAAAAGGAAAATAAAATAAAAAAATAATTAATTAATTAACTAATTAATTAATTAGTGGATTAATTAAGTTAATTAATCATATTTAGATTAACCTAACTAACTAACTAATTTTATTAAACAGTAGTTAGATTAGTTAAACAATGATTAGGCTAAACAGTCAATGACCAGTGGGTCCCACACGTCAGCGACCCCGTCAACACCTCTGTTGACTGCTGATGTCATGCTGACGTCATGGTGATGTCAGCAGACACTATTCTGGATAATGTTGATTAAATTAAATAAATAAATCCTAAAAATGATTTAAATCTTTTAAAATTAATATAAAATAAACCGTAGCTCGGATGGAAAAACTTTGTACATGAAAGTTGCTCAGAACGACGGGACGAATCCGGATACGCAGTCCGTTCGTCCGCCACACACCCCTAACCTATTGAACTCGCAACTTTCCCCCTCCGGCTCCTCTGCCCGGAAACACGGAACCCCGGGAATACTTTCCCGGATGTTTTCCCCCCTTCACCGGTATCACCTACTACCGCGTTAGGGCACACCGAACACCGCGTATTGCCTTGTTATATTTTGTGATGCTTTGTTTGCTCTGTATTCATTATTTCTTCCCCCTCTTCTCTCTGGTAGACTACGAGACCGACGCTGCTGCTGACCAGTTCGACTACGGAGTTGACGACCCCTCTCTCTTGCCAGAGCAACCAGGCAAGCCCCCCCCTTGATCACCAGATATCGCCTATTCTACTCTATACTGCTTGCATTAGAGTAGTGTAGCATGTTACTGCTTTCGTTAATCCTATTCTGATGCATAGCCTGACATTGTCTCTACATCTGTTGATACCTTACCTGCAATCCTATATGCTTAGTATAGGATGCTAGTTTATCATCATTGGCCCTACATTCTTGTCAGTCTGCCTTGCTATACTATCGAGCCGTGATCACTTGGGAGGTGATCACGGGTATATACTATACATACATACATACTATACAGATGGTGACTAAAGTCGGGTCAGCTCATTGAGTACCCGCAAGTGATTCTGACGAGGGGGCTGAAAGGACAGGTGGCTCCATCCCGGTAGAGGTGGGCCTGGGTTCCCGACGGCCCTCGACTGTTACTTTGTGGCGGAGCGGCAGGGCAGGTTGAGACCACCTAGGAGACAGGTGGGCCTGGCCCTGTTCGGCGTTCGCGGATACTTAACACGCTTAACGAGATCTTGGTATTTGATCTGAGTCGGCTACGAGCCTATACGCACTAACCATCTACGCGGGAGTAGTTATGGGTATCCCGACGTCGTGGTATCAGCCGAAGCACTTCAGACGTCAGCGACGGAGCGGCGCGCGCCGAATTGGACTGGAACGCCACTAGGCTAGGTCTGCTTTCGGCCGCCCTCGCAACATGCAGGTGTGCTATGGGCGATGGGCCCAGACCCCTGTGCGCTTAGGTTTAGACCGGCGTGCTGGCCTCTCTGTTTTGCCTAGGTGGGGCTGCGACGTGTTGATCTTCCGAGGCCGGGCATGACCCAGGAAAGTGTGTCCGGCCAAATGGGATCAAGCGTGTTGGGTTATGTGGTGCACCCCTGCAGGGAAGTTAATCTATTCGAATAGCCGTGATCTTCGGTAACAGGACGACTTGGAGTTGTACCTTGACCTTATGACAACTAGAACCGGATACTTAATAAAACACACCCTTCCAAGTGCTAGATATAACCGGTGGTCGCTCTACCTCAGGGATATGAGGAGGGGATCGCCGGGTAGGTTTATGCTATGCGATGCTACTTGGAGATGCTACTTGGAGATGCTATTTGGAGGACTTCAGTCTACTCTCGTCTACATGCTGCAAGACGAAGGTGACCAGAAGCGTAGTCTTCGATAAGACTAGCTATCCCCCTCTTATTCTGGCATTCTGCAGTTCAGTCCACTGATATGGCCCTTTACACATATACCCATGCATATGTAGTGTAGTTCCTTGCTTGCGAGTACTTTGGATGAGTACTCACGGTTGCTTTCTCCCCCCCTTTTTTCCCCCTTTTCCTTCTTTCTGGTTGTCGCAACCAGATGCTGGAGTCCAGGAGCCAGACGCCACCGTCGGCGACGACCCCTACTACACCGGAGGTGCCTACTACTACGTGCAGCCCGCTGACGACGACCAGGAGTAGTTAGGAGGATCCCAGGCGGGAGGCCTGTGCCTCTTTCAATCTGTATCCTAGTTTGTGCTAGCCTTCTTAAGGCAAACTTGTTTAACTTATGTCTGTACTCAGATATTGTTGCTTCCGCTGACTCGTCTATGATCGAGCACTTGTATTTGAGCCCTCGAGGCCCCTGGCTTGTATTATGATGCTTGTATGACTTATTTTATTTGTAGAGTTGTGTTGTGATAACTCCCCGTGAGTCCCTGATCTTGATCGTACACATTTGCATGCATGATTAGTGTACGATCGAATCGGGGGCGTCACAAGTTGGTATCAGAGCCGACTGCCTGTAGGAATCCCCCTTCCACACTCCTTGGCCGAAGTCGAGTCTAGACATTGCAAAACTTTTACTAACTTGGCTGTGTGCCTTACGGGCCCACGTCGCCATCGGGTGGTACTAGGATCTTTTACTCCTCGACCTTTACTCTGGGACTCTGATCTCTCTTCTATTCGGGTTAAACGAAATTTACTAAATCTAACATTAGGATCTCGTTATCACTTTCACCCGGAGAGCCCCTTATTACTAATGATCGTCTGCTGCACCAGAAGACCCTGAAGATACTCTCCACTGTTAACCCGAGAACTTGTGTTCATCGCGTTTGCAATTCACCTTCCACTGCAAACCCTTATGGATAACTACTTGCATTTGTTATTCTTACATTCATCCCCAGTGGTCTTGTTATTACAAGATAACCTGAAAACTCATCGTTGTTTCGATAATCCTTTGAGCTTACTGCCTTGCTGTTCTTTGTCACCTGAATACCCCTACGGTTAATTATTGCAATTATTGAGTATCCGCTCATCCCCAGTTGTTCATGAGTTTCACAAAAGTCTTCAAAATACTATTTGATCCTCCAAAAATCCTTAAGAGCTTATTGCTCTGCAATACTTGTCTGCTTGCATTATGGATGCTTTCCATATGTCTGGCAATATTCGTTAGTATCTTTTGACACCGTCATTTTGATCCTATTGATTCAACATGTGTGCGAATGCACACAATCATCTATCAACCCTTCTAAATTATCTTTCTGGCTCAGACATCATTTTTGAACATGAGCCGGTTCTTGACCAAACTATTGGACGTCAATTGTGACTCTGGTCTATCCAACTTATCCATCCTTGATCAGAGCGACAACTTCTGATCCTTTGATTTGGAAATCGTAATTCCTTTGTTATCTAAGCATCGAATTATTTAGATGTTCTATAATATGATGCCCGTGCATTCTTCTTCCTCTGGTTGAGTACCGATGCTCACGTCAGATCCCTTGTGGACCACCAGATCCTTTGTTGGATTTTATCTGACAACGCCCTTCATATTCAATAAACTTGTGAGCCTTTTCTCGGATACATAATGCTTTTGGTAAATTGTATCGTCTGCTTTCTCAACCATGCTCTGCCTTCGAGCTTGAGTTAATTACTTCTAAAGATTTTGGTATATGTTTCTAAGAAGCCCGTATGGATTGAATATATGCCTTCTCTAAACCGTGTGAACCCGAAAGTTTTCATGAGTCATACTCTTCTGGTGCTTCACCAGATAAAATTTCAACACTGCAACTTCATTGAACGTGAGAAGTGAATGAAATGTTATGCATTGGAGACGTGGGAGTCGACCTTGAACTTGTGTTCATGCCCATGGACACGATGTAGATCTTATCATTAAAGCTTCTCTTAAATAAATTATTCCTTTGGTATAAGTTCATCTTATATCTAGGATCTGGCCTTTTGCAACCGTGGTTCCGACCATGATTGTTCTTCTTTGTTCTCCTTTCTCGGACAAGTCAAAATAATTGTCTTCTATGGATCAATACACCAGTCCAACCTTTACTTTGATCTTGTGTCGAGTATTACCCCCCTGGTATCTCGAGATTATCATGGAACTGCATAACTTTTTATGAGTACTTCATCAAGTGCTACCTTCCCACTGATTCCAATTTTTTGCGGGCTCTGAGTTATTGAACACTCAAAGACACCGATAACTGAACCGAGTCCGCTTTACGGTTCAACAACTCTTCAGTAAGCTTCTATAAGTACGAGTTTGTACCCGATCACGCCATTCCTAGCCTGTTTGGCTATATCATTGTCGTGATGATTTTAACTGTGCTACCCGGTCCTTCTTCTCGGAGCACAATTTTCGACGATGAACTAACCTTACGTCGATCCTCATCGTCATATCATTTCGCCTTGAACAACAAGCTTGAGTTTGAGTTTGTGTCGTACCCTTGGTTCCAATAACCTTTCACTTCATCATTACTTTGACTTGATGTCGTCGCCGATCGATTACATCTTCATGAACTCTCGCGACAAAGGTTTCGTGATCGTCAACATTCTGAGCTCATCCAGGATATCAATTGGATTCATGATGAGAAATACCATCCTTGCCTCGATGAATTGTATTATCATCGACCACTTTATTGCCTTCCCACCAACACAAGCTTGTTCATGTTTGGTGTTATACCTTGAGTTCCTTGCTGTCCAGCAATTGATCTTCCTTACCTCGGAAGTATTACCATCTCTTTTTGTCAAGAATGTGGTGAGAATTTCACCACCTCTTAATAATTCTTGATATCATAATACTTCTTGCCATCTTCGTTCATTCCTTGGTCCCCGTATTGTTTTCAACCGGAATACCGACAATGGAACTATGACGTGTGAATTCAAAACTTCTAGCAACCCTATTGCTTTGAAATGAATGGGCGATAGTTCATTCCAAGTCCTTCGCTAATTGAATCACCACTCTAACATTGATCGTGCGACCCAACCCATATTCGGGCGCACCTTTCAACCAATGTTTAATTGAGTATGTTTCCTCGAGCATACATCATTATACCATTTGATCTGACAAATGTTATCTCCTTGTTCACATAATTGTGGAAATCCATCTTGTCGGAAATCTCGATGGATTATCGCTGAGCCCATCAGCCACCTCCTCCTCTCCTTGGTTTAATGATGAACTATTGTTTCAGGAACCCACTCCCATAGTTCATTTCCTGAGAATCCTGAAATGTCATTTCGTCTATTTGTGTTGCACCTTTTATTCTCGGACATCCTGAGTCTGAGGTATCATTACACCAATCGGATCTGAATCTCGGTCAGATATGATGGTTGGGACAACTTTCCAAGAGTTATGTTGTTGGCCCTTTGATGACCTGGTAACAGGATGTCATGCCTAGCACCCCCCCCCCTGGCTGGAGGACCTATCATTATGATTTCTTTTGCAAGGATAACCATTCCTCCTAGAGGAAGTGGTAGGACTTATTTTATAAGTTACTCCTGATGGGTCATTGGTGTATCCGAAGTCGGGCCCTTGATTGAAACACCATATCATTGCTACCTGAAGCATGTCTGTGGTACTCTGTTCATCACCAAGAACATTTGAAGCACAATGCTAAATTCTCTTTATCAATTATCCAAACACCGTTGTATGGGTGATGTCATGAAATTTTTCTCCCCTTACCTAAAATGGTTTTCTACCTACTATCCTGTCATGGATATCATCTGCTTGTCCTTGGGAAGGATATACCCCTGGAAAATGTGTTTAAACACATTTTTCCTTTCCATTGATTTGGTTAAATCCGATAATCATATCTTCCTTTCCATTGTTTGGTTTAACCTTTCTTGTGATCTATGAGATCTAAGCAGTAATATTCTCCTACTTTTGTAAACACCTCGGTGTACAATTCTGTCAGAAAGACCCTGTTATTTTGGTGAGGACATTCCGGTAACCACCGATGGACGAGAACTTTGCCTATTGGTCCGCCTCGTTCAATGAGCAGGAAGATGGTTCTCTTCGTCCCTCGCCCTTGGTACCGACATTGTTGCCGACATAACTGTCAGGCTATCCTCTAACATGCCTTGCTTACATGATTGTGCAAGACGTCACTGCCTTTCCTACTTTTAACCCACATGGTGGGCCCATAACCCACAGTTCCACAGGATCGAAACCTGACTCTCCTGCACACCCCAGTTCCAAAGTTATTCCTCCCGCGTGGACTCGTAAGTAATTCATGAGCCACCTTTCCGATGAGATCATCAATTCTGGCATCGGACACAATAATTATCCCGTTGCTTTGAAACCACTTTCACCTTCTGACTAGGCATTGAACGATTGCCTGGCTACTTGAAACTTCTTATTGTACCTCCCAACCTTACTCTCGATGTCTTTTAAATGTTCAAACTCGAGAGGTACTCATATGCTCATTCATGGGTTAATCCCAGATTATAACACTTATAACATTCTGTCGTTGCCGACCTGCCCCGTTACCTATTCGTAAATGCGATGGAATTCCCGAAGAAAAAAGCCGACTTCACCATGAGGACCTGAAACAGAGAAATGAAGACATCAATGAAAGGGATCAACCTCTTCGAAAGGGCAGCCAAGACCGAGAAGACTCGATAGGTTTTTTCGCTACCAGCACCTTTCCCCCATTACTCCACCGCTTAAATCTCGGGACGAGATTTCTTGTAGTGGAGGAGAATTGTGACGCCCGGATACTTAAGCTACAGTAAACCACTGTTAATGATGCCACGTCAGCACAATTACTGTTGCTAATCTCGCGTTAGTTCGAAACTGATTTAAATTCAAATTCAAAATCAAATCAAACGGTAAAAGTTTTCAAACTTTAAAACTAAAATATTCGAGTTGTGCCAAATAATGCAAAGTTAATTGTGGTGAAGAAACCCCACTTTTATAAAATGTTTTAATACCCTAAAATGATTAAAACAGTAGGTAAAACAATTAAATAAATGCATTTTGGGTTTTATAAAATACTAAACTATTTTGTTCAGGGATAAAACCTTTCGTGGCAGTAGTTATAATTGTAACTCTATTTTAGCTATGGGTTTCACCTTTTGTAAAACTATAAACTATTATATAAGAAAAATAAAACAGAACAGAAAATAAATAAAAGAAAGAAAATACAAAAGATAAAACAG
>NC_041389.1:328805605-328826196 GCF_002162155.2 Triticum dicoccoides
CGCCGGACCTCCCCGACTCCTCCACGAGCCCGCTGCCATGCCCCTCCTACTCCCCTGTGAGCCGCCGTCCTCCATTCCTCTCCTCTTCCCTATAGATCGAACGCGCCCGCGCCGTACCGATTCACCGCGACCTCACCGCGCCCCTGCTGCGCTTCGGCCGTGCCTGGCTGAGCCCTGCACACGCCGCCCGCGCGTGTCCGCAGCCCCGCGCTATGGCCGTGCTCGCCCGCGCCTTGTCCGAACACGTCCACGCCACACCCGGCGACGCCCGCGGCCGCCCTGCTTCTCCTCCTGTGCCGCTGTCACCGGCGACCGCAGCTGCTGCGTCCCCGGCCGCACCCTCTGCTGCTCATGACCGAGCACCCTCGGCAACGCTCCATTGCAGGCGCGCACCCGCCGCCCCACGTCTCCGTCCTGCCGGCCTCGACCATGGCCTCGCCGGAGCCGGGTTCGGCCACCGCGCCCCTGCCCTTCCCTGTGCGCGTTCGTGCACAGGAGGGAGGTGGCCTGAGCCACTTACAGGTGGGGCCCTCCCCCTGTAAATCAGATAAAAGGATAAGAGTAGAGAAAAATGAAAAAGGAAAATAAAATAAAAAAATAATTAATTAATTAACTAATTAATTAATTAGTGGATTAATTAAGTTAATTAATCATATTTAGATTAACCTAACTAACTAACTAATTTTATTAAACAGTAGTTAGATTAGTTAAACAATGATTAGGCTAAACAGTCAATGACCAGTGGGTCCCACACGTCAGCGACCCCGTCAACACCTCTGTTGACTGCTGATGTCATGCTGACGTCATGGTGACGTCAGCAGACACTATTCTGGATAATGTTGATTAAATTAAATAAATAAATCCTAAAAATGATTTAAATCTTTTAAAATTAATATAAAATAAACCGTAGCTCGGATGGAAAAACTTTGTACATGAAAGTTGCTCAGAACGACGGGACGAATCCGGATACGCAGTCCGTTCGTCCGCCACACACCCCTAACCTATCGAACTCGCAACTTTCCCCCTCCGACTCCTCTGCCCGGAAACACGGAACCCCGGGAATACTTTCCCAGATGTTTTCCCCCCTTCACCGGTATCACCTACTACCGCGTTAGGGCACACCGAACACCGCGTATTGCCTTGTTATATTTTGTGATGCTTTGTTTGCTCTGTATTCATTATTTCTTCCCCCTCTTCTCTCCGGTAGACTACGAGACCGACGCTGCTGCTGACCAGTTCGACTACGGAGTTGACGACCCCTCTCTCTTGCCAGAGCAACCAGGCAAGCCCCCCCCCTTGATCACCAGATATCGCCTATTCTACTCTATACTGCTTGCATTAGAGTAGTGTAGCATGTTACTGCTTTCGTTAATCCTATTCTGATGCATAGCCTGACATTGTCGCTACATCTGTTGATACCTTACCTGCAATCCTATATGCTTAGTATAGGATGCTAGTTTATCATCATTGGCCCTACATTCTTGTCAGTCTGCCTTGCTATACTATCGGGCCGTGATCACTTGGGAGGTGATCACGGGTATATACTATACATACATACATACTATACAGATGGTGACTAAAGTCGGGTCAGCTCATTGAGTACCCGCAAGTGATTCTGACGAGGGGGCTGAAAGGACAGGTGGCTCCATCCCGGTAGAGGTGGGCCTGGGTTCCCGACGGCCCTCGACTGTTACTTTGTGGCGGAGCGACGGGGCAGGTTGAGACCACCTAGGAGACAGGTGGGCCTGGCCCTGTTCGGCGTTCGCGGATACTTAACACGCTTAACGAGATCTTGGTATTTGATCTGAGTCGGCTACGAGCCTATACGCACTAACCATCTACGTGGGAGTAGTTATGGGTATCCCGACGTCGTGGTATCAGCCGAAGCACTTCAGACGTCAGCGACGGAGCGGCGCGCGCCGAATTGGACTGGAACGCCACTAGGCTAGGTCTGCTTTCGGCCGCCCACGCAACGTGCAGGTGTGCTCAGGGCGATGGGCCCAGACCCCTGCGCGCTTAGGTTTAGACCGGCGTGCTGGCCTCTCTGTTTTGCCTAGGTGGGGCTGCGACGTGTTGATCTTCCGCGGCCGGGCATGACCCAGGAAAGTGTGTCCGGCCAAATGGGATCAAGCGTGTTGGGTTATGTGGTGCACCCCTGCAGGGAAGTTAATCTATTCGAATAGCCGTGATCTTCGGTAACAGGACGACTTGGAGTTGTACCTTGACCTTATGACAACTAGAACCGGATACTTAATAAAACACACCCTTCCAAGTGCCAGATACAACCGGTGGTCGCTCTACCTCAGGGATATGAGGAGGGGATCGCCGGGTAGGATTATGCTATGAGATGTACTTGGAGATGCTACTTGGAGGACTTCAATCTACTCTCTTATACCTGTTGCAAGACGAAGGTGACCCGAAGCGTAGTCTTCGATAAGACTAGCTATCCCCCTCTTATTCTGGCATTCTGCAGTTCAGTCCACTGATATGGCCCTTTACACATATACCCATGCATATGTAGTGTAGTTCCTTGCTTGCGAGTACTTTGGATGAGTACTCACGGTTGCTTTCTCCCCCTTTTCTCCCCTTTTCCTTTCTTTCTGGTTGTCGCAACCAGGTGCTGGAGTCCAGGAGCCAGACGCCACCGTCGACGACGACCCCTACTACACCGGAGGTGCCTACTACTACGTGTTGCCCGCTGACGACGACCTGGAGTAGTTTAGGAGGATCCCAGGCAGGAGGCCTGCGCCTCTTTCGATCTGTATCCCAGTTTGTGCTAGCCTTCTTAAGGCAACTTGTTTAACTTATGTCTGTACTCAGATATTGTTGCTTCCGCTGACTCGTCTATGATCGAGCACTTGTATTCGAGCCCTCGAGGCCCCTGGCTTGTATTATGATGCTTGTATGACTTATTTTATTTGTAGAGTTGTGTTGTGATATCTTCCCGTGAGTCCCTGATCTTGATCGTACACATTTGCGTGCCGACTCCGTCGCCCGAAGCCGTCCCGGACGCCGCCGGACTTCCCCGTCTACACGCGTCGTCCCCGTCAACCTCCCTGAGCCCCGCTGCCTTGACCCTACGGATCCACGGTGAGGCCCCCGGCCTCTCTTCCTCTTGCTCCTCGCACCGTCCCGTAGTCGTGCACGTGCCGCCCGGTGCTCGTGCTCGCTGTGAGCACGCGCGCACCCGCGCGCCCCGTCGCGCCCGTTGTCGCTCGTGCCACCTGCGGTTGTTGCCGCCCACGCCGCCGTCCCGCTCCGCCTGCAGCCCCCGTGCACTACTCCTGCCTTCCCCGCTGACGACCGCCGGGCCCGCACCTCGCCGAGACCACGTGCGTGGCGTCCCGGTACCTCGCCGCCCCTGGCTGCCTCCTTGTCGCCGGCGGCAGCGCCACTGGCCGCGCCCGAGGCCATCGCTTGGGCTTGCCCCGGTGGGCGCTCGTGGCCGTGCCCGTGAGCCCGCGCGCCCACACGCCCATAACCACTAAGGCCCCTATGGGCCTATGACAAACGGGCCCCACGCCCAGAACGGTTTTATAAAAAAAAAGAGAATTAAAAAAAAATATAATAAGTAAATAATTAATAATAAAATTAATGAATTAATTAATTAATTAATTAATTAATTAACTTAATTAATTCTAATTAAATTAACTAAATAATATTAATTAACCTAATTAACTAATTAACTTAATTAACTGAAACAGTCAATGATGAACGGGACCCACCTGTCAGGTTGACCAAGTCAACCCTGTTGACTGCTGACGTCAGCATGACATCATGCTGACGTCATAAATTCATTTTCGAATTAAATAATTAATTAGTTAAATTTCAGAAATTAATAAAATCTTTAGAAAATTATATCTTTTAATCCGTAACTCGGATTAAAATATTTTCAACATGAAAGTTGATCAGAACGACGAGACGATTCCGGATACGCAGCCCGTTCGTCCACCACACACCCCTAACATATCAAACTCGCAACTTTCCCCCTCCGGTTCCTCTGCCCGAAAACGCGAAACTCCGGGAATACTTTCCCGGATGTTTCCCCCCTTCGTCGGTATCACTTACTACCGCGTTAGGGCACACCGAACACCGCGTATTGCCTTGTTATATTTTGTGATGCTTTGTTTGCTCTGTATTCATTATTTCTTCCCCCTCTTCTCTCCGGTAGACTACGAGACCGACGCTGCTGCTGACCAGTTCGACTACGGAGTTGACGACCCCTCTCTCTTGCCAGAGCAACCAGGCAAGCCCCCCCCCCCTTGATCACCAGATATCGCCTATTCTACTCTATACTGCTTGCATTAGAGTAGTGTAGCATGTTACTGCTTTCGTTAATCCTATTCTGATGCATAGCCTGACATTGTCGCTACATCTGTTGATACCTTACCTGCAATCCTATATGCTTAGTATAGGATGCTAGTTTATCATCATTGACCCTACATTCTTGTCAGTCTGCCTTGCTATACTATCGGGCCGTGATCACTTGGGAGGTGATCACGGGTATATACTATACATACATACATACTATACAGATGGTGACTAAAGTCGGGTCAGCTCATTGAGTACCCGCAAGTGATTCTGACGAGGGGGCTGAAAGGACAGGTGGCTCCATCCCGGTAGAGGTGGGCCTGGGTTCCCGACGGCCCTCGACTGTTACTTTGTGGCGGAGCGGCAGGGCAGGTTGAGACCACCTAGGAGACAGGTGGGCCTGGCCCTGTTCGGCGTTCGCGGATACTTAACACGCTTAACGAGATCTTGGTATTTGATCTGAGTCGGCTACGAGCCTATACGCACTAACCATCTACGCGTGAGTAGTTATGGGTATCCCGACGTCGTGGTATCAGCCGAAGCACTTCAGACGTCAGCGACGGAGCAGCGCGCGCCGAATTGGACTGGAACGCCACTAGGCTAGGTCTGCTTTCGGCCGCCCTCGCAACGTGCAGGTGTGCTATGGGCGATGGGCCCAGACCCCTGTGCGCTTAGGTTTAGACCGGCGTGCTGGCCTCTCTGTTTTGCCTAGGTGGGGCTGCGACGTGTTAATCTTCCGAGGCCGGGCATGACCCAGGAAAGTGTGTCCGGCCAAATGGGATCAAGCGTGTTGGGTTATGTGGTGCACCCCTACAGGGAAGTTAATCTATTCGAATAGCCGTGATCTTCGGTAACAGGACGACTTGGAGTTGTACCTTGACCTTATGAAAACTAGAACCGGATACTTAATAAAACACACCCTTCCAAGTGCCAGATATAACCGGTGGTCGCTCTACCTCAGGGATATGAGGAGGGGATCGCCGGGTAGGTTTATGCTATGCGATGCTACTTGGAGATGCTACTTGGAGATGCTATTTGGAGGACTTCAGTCTACTCTCGTCTACATGCTGCAAGACGAAGGTGACCAGAAGCGTAGTCTTCGATAAGACTAGCTATCCCCCTCTTATTCTGGCATTCTGCAGTTCAGTCCACTGATATGGCCCTTTACACATATACCCATTTATATGTAGTGTAGTTCCTTGCTTGCGAGTACTTTGGATGAGTACTCACGGTTGCTTTCTCCCCCTTTTTTTCCCCCTTTTCCTTCTTTCTGGTTGTCGCAACCAGATGCTGGAGTCCAGGAGCCAGACGCCACCGTCGGCGACGACCCCTACTACACCGGAGGTGCCTACTACTACGTGCAGCCCGCTGACGACGACCAGGAGTAGTTAGGAGGATCCCAGGCGGGAGGCCTGTGCCTCTTTCGATCTGTATCCTAGTTTGTGCTAGCCTTCTTAAGGCAAACTTGTTTAACTTATGTCTGTACTCAGATATTGTTGCTTCCGCTGACTCGTCTATGATCGAGCACTTGTATTCGAGCCCTCGAGGCCCCTGGCTTGTATTATGAATCTTGTATGACTTATTTTATTTGTAGAGTTGTGTTGTGATAACTCCCCGTGAGTCCCTGATCTTGATCGTACACATTTGCATGCATGATTAGTGTACGATTGAATCGGGGGCGTCACAGGTGGGATGCCTACCGGGGCATCCCCAAGCTTAGATGCTTGATACTTCTTGAAATATTATCTCGGGGTGCCTTGGGCATCCCCAAGCTTGAGCTTTTGTGTATCCTTAATTCCTTTCATGTCACGGTTTCTCTTTTTATCAAAAGCTTCATTCACAACAAACTCAACAAGAACTCGTGAGATAGGTTAGTATAAACCAATGCAAAACCATATCATCTTCTACTGTAACAAATCATTAACATTATTATTCAACATTGCATACTAAATGTCTCTGCATATTTAATACTCCTATCCTCAAATAGAATCATTAAACAAGCAAACATATGCAAACAATGCAACCATAACAGCAATCTGTCAAAACAGTACAGTCTGTAAAGAATGCAAGAGTATCAATACTTCCCTGACTCCAAAAATTATGAACTAAAATTACCACTGTAATAAATTTATCAGATCTTAATATGCAGAAAGATTCAACATTATACCATTCTCTGACTTTTCTAGGGAATTTTTTCAACAACGGTAAAATTTCTGTTTTCAAACAGCAACATGTATACTAGCAAAATAAGCATGTCAAAGGCTATCCTTGACTTTTTTATTGAACCTAAAGAAGCAAAAAATTATTCTAACTGACATCAAGCAAAAACTAACAAAATAAAATGACACTCCAAGCAAAACACATATCATGTGGCGAATAAAAATATAGGTCCAAGTAAAGTTACCGATGAACGAAGACGAAAGAGGGGATGCCCCAAGCTTAGGCTCTTGGTTGTCCTTGAATATTACCTTGGGGTGGCTTGGGCATCCCCAAGCTTAGGCTCTTGCCACTCCGTATTCCATAGTCCATCGAATCTTTTACCCAAAACTTGAAAACTTCAACCACACAAAACTCAAAACAAAACTCGTAAGCTCCGTTAGTATAAGAAAATAAATCCACCACTTAGGTACTGTAATGAACTCATTATAAATTCATATTGGTGTAATATATACTGTATTCTAACTTCTCTATGGTTTATACCACTTAATACTAGCCATAGATGCATCAAAATAAGCAAACAACACAATGAAAACAGAATCTGTCAAAAACAGAACAGTCTGCAGTAATCTGTATCAAACGTATACTTCTGGAACCCCAAAAATTATGAAATAAATTTATGGACCTGAGAAATTTGTCTATTAATCATATGAAAAAATAATAAACCTAAAAACACTCTCCAGTAAAAAATGGCAGCCATTCTCGTGAGTGCAAAAGTATCTGTTTTTTACAGAAAGATCACATAAACTTCACCCAAGTCTTCCCAAAGGTTCTACTTGGCACTTTATTGAAACAAAAGCTGTAAAACATGATTACTACAGTAGCATAATCATGTGGACACACAAAAACAGTAACGATAAATATTTGGTTGTCTCCCAACAAGCGCTTCTCTTTAATGCCTTTTTAGCTAGGCATGATGATGGCAATGATGCTCACATAAACGATAAGAATTGAAACATAACGGGAGCATCATGAAGCATATGACTAGCACATTTAAGTCTAACCCACTTCCTATGCATAGGGATTTTATGAGCAAACAACTTATGGGAACAATAATCAACTAGCATAGGAATGTAAAACAAGCATAGGTTCAAAATTTTCAACACATAGGGAGGAAACTTGACATTATTGCAATTCCTACAAGCATATGTTCCTCCCTCATAATAATTTTCAGTAGCATCATGAATGAATTCAAAAATATAACCAGCACCTAAAACATTGTTTTCATGATCTACAAGCATAGAAAATTTACTACTCTCCACATAAGCAAATTTCTTCTCATGAATAGTAGTGGGAGCAAACTCAACAAAATAATTATCATGTGAGGCATAATCCAATTGAAAACTAAAATCATGATGACAAGTTTCATGTTTATCATTATTCTTAATAGCATACAAGTCATCACAATAATCATCATAGATAGCAACTTTGTTCTCATAATCAATTGGAACCTCTTCCGAAATAGTGGAATCATCACTAAATAAAGTTGACACTCTTCCAAATCCACTTTCATGTTCATCACAATGAGATTCAACATCCTCCAAAATAGTGGGATCACTACTTCCTAAAGTTGACACTCTTCCAAACCCACTTTCATCAATATAATCATCATAAATAGGAGGCATGCTTTCATCATAAAAAATATTCTCATCAAAATTTGGGGGACAAAAAATATCATATTCATCAAACATAGCTTCCCCAAGCTTGTGGCTTTGCATATCATTAGCATCATGGATATTCAAGGAATTCATACTAACAACATTGCAATCATGCTCATCATACAAAGATATAGTACCAAACATTCTAATGCATTCTTCTTCTAGCACTTGAGCACAATTTTCCCTTCCATCATTCTCACGAAATATATTAAAAAGATGAAGCGTATGAGACAAACTTAACTCCATTTTTTTGTAGTTTTATTTTATAAACTAAACTAGTGATAAAACAATAAACAAAAATATTCAATTGCAAGATCTAAAGATATACCTTCAAGCGCTAACCTCCCCGGCAACGGCGCCAGAAAAGAGCTTGATGTCTACTACACAACCTTCTTCTTGTAGACGTTGTTGGGCCTGCAAGTGCATAGGTTTGTAGGACAGTAGCAAATTTCCCTCAAGTGGATCACCTAAGGTTTATCAATCCGTAGGAGGTGTAGGATGAAGATGGTCTCTCTCAACCAACCCTGCAACCAAATAACAACGAGTCTCTTGTGTCCCCAACACACCCAATACAATGGTAAATTGTATAGGTGCACTAGTTCGGCGAAGAGATGGTGATACAAGTGCAAAATAGATAGTAGATAAAGGTATTTGTAATAAAAACAGCAAGGTAACTAATGGTAAAAGTGAGCGTAAATGGTATTGCAATGATAGGAAACAAGGCCTAGGGTTCATACTTTCACTAGTGCAAGTTCTCTCAACAATAATAACATAGATAGATCATATGACAAGCCCTGAACATGCAACAAAGAGTCACTCCAAAGACACTAATAGCGGAGAACGAACGGAGAGATTATGGTAGGGTACGAAACCACCTCAAAGTTATTCTTTCAGATCGATCTATTAAAGAGTTCGTACTAGAATAACACCTTAAGACACAAATCAACCAAAACCCTAATGTCACCTAGATACTCCATTGTCACCTCAAGTATCCGTGGGCATGATTATACGATATGCATCACACAATCTCAGATTCATCTATTCAACCAACACAAAGTACTTCAAAGAGTGCCCCAAAGTCTACCGGAGAGTCAAGAACGTGTGCCAACCCCTATGCATAGGTTCATGGGCGGAACCCGCAAGTGTGTCACCAAAACATACATCAAGAGGCACATGATATCCCATTGTCACCACAAATAAGCATGGCAAGACATACATCAAGTGTTCTCATAAAAGACTCAATCCGATAAGATAACTTCAAAGGGGAAAACTCAATTCATCACAAGAGAGTAGAGGGGGATAAACATCATAAGATCCAACTACAATAGCAAAGCTCGGGATACATCAAGATCGTGCCATAGAGGGAACACGAGAGAGAACACGAGAGAGAGATCAAACACATAGCTACTGGTACATACCCTCAGCCCTGAGGGTGAACTACTCCCTCCTCGTCATGGAGAGCACCGGGATGATGAAGATGGCCACCGGTGAAGGATCCCCCCTTCGGCAGGGTGCCGGGAAGGGCCCCCGAGAGGTTTTTGGTGGCTACAGAGGCTTGCGGCGGCGGAACTCCCGATCTATCTTAATATTCGATTGTTTTAGGGTACGTAGGCATATATAGGCGAAAGAAGTCGGTAGGGGAGTACCCGAGGGGTCCACGAGACAGGGGGCGCGCCCTACAGGGGGGGCGCCCTCCTATCTCGTGGAGTCCTCGAGTATCTTCTGACTTGAACTCCATGTCTCCAGGATGATATTCTTCCAAAAAATCACGTTGCCGAAGGTTTCATTCCGTTTGGACTCCATTTGATATTACTTTTCTTCGAAATGCTAAAACAGGCAATAAAACAGCAATATGGGCTGGGCCTCCGGTTAATAGGTTAGTCCCAAAAGTAATATAAAAGTGTATAATAAAGCCCATAATCATTCAAAACAGATAATATAATAGCATGGAACAATCAAAAATTATAGATACGTTGGAGAGGTATCACGCGGTAATAATAAAGGCTAGCAAAGTAAAAGGATAAGTGTGCATATGTCCATGGACTCGCATTAGTCAAAAAAGAACTCATATACTTACTGCAAAAGTCTACTTCGCCCTCAAAGCAAAGTACTACTACGCATGCCCCAAGAGGGATAGATTGGTAGGAAAAAATTCCATCACTTGTCCCCGACTGCCACTCATAAGGAAGACACTCAAAAGAGCACCCCATGCAACAAATTTGTCACACAACTTTTACCATACGTGCATGCTACAGGACTTGCCAACTTCGACAAAAGTATTTCTCAATTTCATAATTACCCACTAGCATGACCCTAACATTACTACCTTTATATCTCAAAACAATTATCAAGCATCAAGTTGATCATAGCATCCAATTCTTTTTCTATGATAGTTTTTATTATACCCAACTTGGATGCTCATCATTCTAAGACCAACTTTGTAACCATAGAAAATACCATTCTGTTCTAAAATACTGTCAAAATAATATAATTGAAGTATGAGAGACTAGCAATTTCTTCAAAATTATTCCACCGCCTTGCTCTAAAAGATATAAGTGAAGCACTAGAGCGTAAGCTATCAAGCTCAAAAGATATAAGTGAAGCACATAGAGTATTCTAGCAAATTCTAATAAAATAGGCTTCTCCCAAAAGGTATGTAAAGCAAGGATGATTGTGGTAAACTAAAAAGAAAAGACTAATATAATACACGACGCTCCAAGCAAAACACATATCATGTAGCGAATAAAAATATAGCTCCAAGTAAAGTTACCAATGAACGAAGACGAAAGAGGGGATGCCTTCCCGGGGCATCCCCAAGCTTAGGCTTTTGGCTATTCTTGAATATCTTGGGGTGCCTTGGGCATCCCCAAGCTTAGGCTCTTTCCACCCTTTATTCCATAGTCCATAAAAGCTTTACCCAAAACTTGAAAACTTCACAACACAAAACTCAACAGGAAATCTTATAAGCTCCGTTAGTGAAAGCAAACAAAACCACCACATAAGGTACTGCAATGAACTCATTATTTATTTATTTTGGTGTTAAACCTACTGTATTCCAACTTCCTTATGGTTTATAAACTAATTTACTAGCCATAGATGCATTGAAATAAGCAAACAACACACGAAAAACAGAATCTGTCAAAAACAGAAGAGTCCGTAGCAATCTGTAACTAACACAAAGTTCTGGAACTCTAAAAATCCTACCAAAATAGGACGTACTGGAAAATTTGTTTGTTGATCAAAAGAAAAAAGTATCAATGCAAAATCACGTTTATTTTATTTATTGAATTTTTTCTCGTGAGTGCAAAGTTTCTGTTTTTCAGCAGAATCAAATCAACTATCATCATAGTTTATCCTATAGGTTCTACTTGGCACAAACACTAAATAAAAGATAAAAACACATCTAACCAGAGATTAGATTCAAGATTTATTACTAAAAAGGAGCAAAAACAAAAAAACATAAGGAAAAATTGGGTTGCCTCCCAACTAGCGCTATCGTTTAACGCCCCTAGCTAGGCATAAAAGCGAAGATAGATCTAACGAGTGCCATCTTTGGCACTAAATTCATAAGTAGCACGCATGATAGATTCATAAGGTAATTTGACTTTCTTTATTGGAAAGTGCTCCATGCCTTTCTTTAAGGGAAATTGGAATCTAATGTTCCCTTCCTTCATATCAATAATCGCACCAATCATTCTAAGGAAAGGTCTACCAAGAATAATAGGGCAAGAAATATTGCAATCTATATCAAGAACGATAAAATCTACGGGCACCAAATTTCTATTTGCAACAATAAGAACATCATTGATCCTTCCCATAGGCTTTTTAATGGTGGAATCCGCAAGGTGCAAATTTAAAGAGCAATCTTCAAGATCATGGAAACCTAGAATATCACATAAAGTTTTCGGAATGTGGAAACACCAGCACCCAAATCACACAAAGCAAAACACTCATAATCTTTAATTCTAATCTTTATAGTAGGTTCCCACTCATCATTAAGTTTTCTAGGTACAGAAAGTTTCAAATTAAGTTTTTCATCATAAGATTGCATCAAGGCATCAACAATATGTTTGGTAAAAGCTTTGTTTTGACTATAAGCATGAGGAGAATTAACAACGGATTGCAACAAGGAAATACAACCTTTTAAAGGGCAATTATCATAGTCAAATTCCTTGAAATCCGAGATAGTGGGTTCAACATTATTAGAAGTTGAGGATTCTCCAATCTCACTATTACCAAATTTAGCATTAAGATCTAAAGACTCCGAATTCTTGGGACGCCTTTTAGGAAAAGTTGATTCATCATCAGTCCCATAATCATCAAAATTCATATTGCAAAACATAGATCTAATCGGAGACGTATTAATAAATTTAAGATCCTCATCATTATTTTCACGGAAACTAGAAGAACCCACTTTTATAAAGCTTTCCTTTTTAGCACGCAATCTAGCGGTTCTTTCCTTGCACTCGTCAATGGAAATTCTCATTATTTTGAGAGACTCATTGATATCATGCTTAGGAGGAGAAGGTCTAAGTTTAAGAGAATCAACATCAAGCGAAAGTCTATCAACGTTCCTAGCCAAATCATCAACTTTGAGCAATTTTTCTTCAAGCAAAGCATTAAAATTCTTTTGAGAAATCATAAATTCTTTCACACTATTCTCAAAATCAGAGGGCATGTTATTAAAATTACCATAAGAATTATTGTAGGAATTTCCATCATTATTAGAAGAATTACTAGGGAACGGTCTAGCATTAAAATTTCCTTTATAAGCATTGTTTCCAAAACTATTCCTACCAACAAAATTCACATCCATATATTCTTTATTATTCTCAATCAAGGAAGACAAAGGCATATCATTAGGGTCAACAGGAGTATTTTTAGTAGCAAACATCTTCATAAGTTCATCCATCTTTCCACTCAAAACATTGATTTCTTCTATAGCATGCACTTTTTACTAGAAGATCTTTCGGTGTGCCATTGAGAATAATTAGCCATAATATTATCAAGAAGTTTTGTAGCATCTCCTAATGTGATTTCCATAAACGTGCCTCCCGTGGCCGCATCTAAGAGATTTCTGGAGGCAAAGTTCAGACCGGCATAATTTTTTTGCATGGTCATCCATAAATTCAAACCATGAGTAGGGCAATTGCGAAGCATCAATTTCATTCTTTCCCAAGATTGGGCAACATGCTCATGATCAAGTTGTTTAAAATTCATGATATCATTCCTAAGAGTGATGATCTTAGCGGGAGGAAAATATTTAGAGATAAAAGCATCTTTGCACTTGTTCCAAGAATCAATACTATTTTTAGGCAAAGACAAAAACCAAACTTTAGCATGATCTCTAAGTGAAAACGGAAATAACTTCAATTTGACAATATTGTTATCCGTATCTTTCTTCTTTTGCATATCACACAAATTGACAAAATTGTTTATATGAGTAGCGGCATCTTCACTAGGAAGGCCAGCGAATTGATCTTTCATAACAATATTCAGCAAAGCAGCATTGATTTCACAAGACTCAACATCATTAAGAGGAGCAATCGAAGTACTAAGGAAATCATTATTATTGGTATTCGAGAAATCACACAATTTGGTATTATCTTGCGCCATGGCAACAAGTAATCCAACACACAAGCAAACAGAAAAACGGCAAGCAAGAAGAGAGGAGGAGATTGGGAAAGAGAGGGCGAATAAAACGGCAAGGGTTAAGTGGGGGAGAGGAAAACGAGAGGCAAATGGCAAATAATGTAAATGCGAGGGAGATGGGTTTGTGATGGGTACTTGGTATGTCTTGACTTGAGCAAAGACCTCCCCAGCAACGGCGCCAGAAATCCTTCTTGCTACGTCTTGAGCTAGCGTTGGTTTTCCCCGAAGAGGATAGGGTGATGCAGCAAGTGTAGCGTAAGTATTTCCCTCAGTTTTGAGAACCAAGGTATCAATCCAGTAGGAGGCCCCTCAAAAGTCCCACGCACCTACACAAACAAACTGAGAACTCGCAACCAACGCAATAAAGGGGTTGTCAATCCCTTCACGGCCACTTGCGAAAGTGAGATCTGATATAGTATGATAAGATAAATATATTTTTGGTATTTTATAATATAGATGCAAAAAGTAAAGATGCAAATAAAAGTAGATTGAAAGCAAATATGATAAGAGATAGACCCGGGGGCCATAGGTTTCACTAGAGGCTTCTCTCGAGATAGCATAAGTATTACGGTGGGTGAACAAATTACTGTCGAGCAATTGATAGAAAAGTGCATAGTTATGAGATTATCTAGGCATGATTATGTATATAGGCATCACGTCTATACCAAGTAGACCGACTCCTGCCTGCATCTACTACTATTACTCCACACATCGACCGACTCCTGCCTGCATCTAGAGTATTAAGTTCATAAGAACAGAGTAATGCATTAAGCAAGATGACATGATGTAGAGGGATAAACTCATGAAATATGATGTAAACCCCATCTTGTTATCCTCGATGGCAACAATACAATACGTGTCTTGCAACCCTTTCTGTCACTGGGTAAGAACACCGCAAGATTGAACCCAAAGCTAAGCACTTTTCCCATGGCAAGAAAGACCAATCTAGTAGGCCAAACCAAACTGATAATTCGAAGAGACTTGCAAAGATAACTCAATCATACATAAAAGAATTCAGAGAAGAATCAAATATTATTCATAGATAAATCTGATCATAAACCCACAATTCATCGGATCTCGACAAACACACCGCAAAAAGAGATTACATCGAATAGATCTCCACAAGAGAGGGGGAGAACATTGTATTGAGATCCAAAAAGAGAGAAGAATCCATCTAGATAATAACTATGGACCCGTAGGTCTATGGTAAACTACTCACAACTCATAGGAGGGGCAAGGATGTTGATGTAGAAGCCCTCTGTGGTCGATTCCCCCTCTGGCAGAGTGCCAGCGAAGGCTCCAAGATGGGATCTCGCGGATACAGAAGGTTACGACGGTGGAAATTGTGTTTCGTGGTGCTCCTGGATGTTTTCGGGGTCCATAGGTATATATAGGAGGAAGAAGTACGTCGGTGGACGCCCGAGGGGCCCACGAGACAGGGGGGCGCGCCCTACAGGGGGGCCCTATCTTATGGGGCCCTCGGGAGCTTCTTGACTTGCACTCCAAGCTCTCCGGATCATGTTCGTTCCAAAAATCATGCTCCCGAAGGTTTCATTCCGTTTGGACTCTGTTTGATATTCCTTTTCTTCGAAATACTCAAACAGGCAAAAAAACAGCAATACGGGCTGGGCCTCCGGTTAGTAGGTTAGTCCCAAAAATGATATAAATGTGTAAAATAAATCCCATAAACATCCAAAAGGGGTAATATAATAGCATGGAACAATCAAAAATTATAGATACGTTGGAGACGTATCAATGACTCGCTCTCCATCGCATTCGTCCCTATCGAGTTCCCAGATGACGATGGCCGTTGGGGGAGATCCCAAGCTGGGCAATAATGCGCACTTCAGTATGATAAAATGGTAAGGCATAAAATTCGATATGTATATGGTGTCTTTGGATACTTATGATTCAGCCGAGGGCTTCGGCTTGGGGCGCCGCTTTGGGGTGGCAACGACATCTGCTTCGGAATCATCCAAAAACGAGGGCTTTCCCTTCTTGGCCACCTCCGCCTCCAGATTCATGGGAGCCCCCTTCTCTTCTTTCCCCCCTTGGAGGGAGAGTTATTCTCTTCCTCCTCTATGTCCTCGTCATGCGAGGAGGAAGCTTTGGAGTCTTTGGACATGGCATCCGAAGTACCCTTACGACGGAGGCCACTTCTGGTCTCCTGGCCCTTCTTCTTGGCCTTCTTATCCGGTGCCTGATACGGCGCCAGAACCAGCATCTTGGCTAGCAAGGGAGTGGCCTGGTCCTCGGGCAGCGGAGCTGGAAAGTTGATCTGCTCCGCCTTCTTTGTCCAGCCCTAGGAAGTAAGAGGGTTCAATATACTCCTTGGAATTGCAAATAATAGTTATTATTAAACTTACGGGAGTGGCTGGATGTGCGCAGTTATAGCCGCGGTCTTCGGTTAACTCCAGCCACGATTTTTGAGTCTTGAAGAGCAGCTTCCATATGTCTTCATGCGTTGTGCCGAAGAACCACTTCAGAGTCCGAGGACCGGCCTGGTCGAATTCCCACATATACTGAGATCGGCGCTGACAAGGGAGAATCCGGCGAAAAAGCATCACCTGAATCTCGCTGGCGAGGCTGGTGTTCTAGTTTATCACGCACTTGACGCAACTCTCCAGTGCCATCACCTATTCAGGTGACTCCCAATCTAGGCCCTTACTGAGCCAGGATGTAAGCCGCATTGGGGCCCCGGATTTGAACTCGGGAGCGGCGACCCATGTGGCGTCACGGGGTTCCATGATATAAAACCACTCCTGCTGCCATCCTTTGATGCTCTCCACAAAGGTCCCTGTTGGCCAGTTGACATTGGGGAGCTTGCTCACCATGGCGCCGCCTCACTCTATGTGTTGGCCCTCAACCACCTTTGGTTTCACAATGAAGATCTTAAGCCATAGGCCAAAGTGGGGAGGGACGTGGAGGAATGCCTCACACATAATGATAAACACCGAGAGATTGAGGAAGGAATTTGGGGCTAGATCATGAAAATCTAACCTTAGTAGAACATGAGACCGAGGACAAAAGGATGAAGGGGAAACCTGATGTCTACTACGCAACCTTCTTCTTGTAGACGTTGTTGGGCCTCCAAGTGCGGAGGTTTGTAGGACAGTAGCAAATTTCCCTCAAGTGGATGACCTAAGGTTTATCAATCCGTGGGAGGCATAAGATGAAGATGGTCTCTCTCAAGCAACCCTGCAACCAAATAACAAAGATTCTCTTGTGTCCCCAACACACCCAATACAATGGTAAATTGTATAGGTGCACTAGTTCGGCGAAGAGAGGGTGATACAAGTGCAATATGGATGGTAGGTATAGGTTTTTGTAATCTGAAAATATAAAAACAAAAAGGTAACTAATGATAAAAGTGAGCACAAACGGTATTGCAATGCTAGGAAACAAGGCCTAGGGTTCATACTTTCACTAGTGCAAGTTCTCTCAACAATAATAACATAACTGGATCATATAACTATCCCTCAACTTGCAACAAAGAGTCACTCCAAAGTCAGTAATAGCGGAGAACAAACAAAGAGATTATTGTAGGGTACAAAACCACCTCAAAGTTATCCTTTCTGATCGATCTATTCAAGAGTCTGTAGTAAAATAACACGAAGCTATTCTTTCCGTTCGATCTATCATAGAGTTCATACTAGAATAACACCTTAAGCCACAAATCAACCAAAACCCTAATGTCACCTAGATACTCCAATGTCACCTCAGGTATCCGTGGGTATGATTATATGATATGCATCACACAATCTCTGATTCATCTATTCAACCAACACAAAGAACTTCAAAGAGTGCGCCAAACTTTCTACCGGAGAGTCAAGACAAAAACGTGTGCCAACCCCTATGCATAAGTTCACAAGGTCACTGAACCTGCAAGTCGATCACCAAAACGTACATCAAGTAGATAACGTGAATATCCCATTGTCACCAGAGTTAAGCACATGCAAGACATACATCAAGTGTTCTCAAATCCTTAAAGACTCAATCCGATAAGATAACTTCAAAGGGAAAACTCAATCCATTACAATAGAGTATAGGGGGAGAAACATCATAAGATCCAACTATAATAGCAAAGCTCACGATACATCAAGATCGTGCCGAATCAAGAACACCAGAGAGAGAGATCAAACACATAGCTACTAGTACATAAGCCCAGCCCTGAGGGTGAACTACTCCCTCCTCGTCATGGAGATCACCGGGATGATGAATATGGTCACCGGTGAGGGATCCCCCCTCCGGCAGGGTGCCGGAACAGGGCCCCGATTGGTTTTTGGTGGCTACAGAGGCTTGCGGCGGCGGAACTCTCGATCTAGGTTATTTTTTGGAGGTTTGGGTATTTATAGGATTTTTTGGCGTTGGTCTCACATCAAGGGGGTCTCCGTTTGGTATTCCTTTTTTGTAGAACTCAAAAACAAGGAAACAACAGAAACTGGCACTGGGCTCTAGGTGAATAGGTTAGTCCCAAAAATCATATAAAATAGCATATAAATGCATATAAAACATCCTAGATGGATATTATAATAGCATGGAACAATAGAAAATTATAGATACGTTGGAGATGTATCAAAACCCTAGTCCACGGAAGAAATGGGGGATGAACACGACCCTTTCGTTGGGCTCCGGAGTGGTAACGATCTGTTTTTTAGCAGGGAGCCGATGGACTATGTCCGTGGCCAGATACCCGGCCTCGCAGAGCTCTGTAATGTTCTCCTCTGTAACAGAGGAGGCCATCCACTTGCCCTACGCTCCAGATCTGGACATGAATAGGAGTGCTTGGTGGCGAAGGAAAGAACTGAGACTTGGGTGCTGGAGCTTGAACGGTGGATAGGCAGAGGAGGAAGAAGGTGTGGGGTAAGAAGATGGATTGTTATCTTCTTATAAAGGCAGTGGATGTCAATCGCCCCCTCACAAGCCTTAAATCTCGCCTATTCCCAAGGGGACGTGTGAACGGTGTGGTTGGATAACCCAAACCCCGTGATAAGGGGGCACGATCTTTGCTTTGACAAGATGTGTCATTGGCCATGCCTCAAAATACGAAACGAGGCTGTAAAAGGGTTCGAAATAATTATAAAGGCCGGAACATAATGTCTTGCCGAAAAAGTGGCCCATGGACATGACTTATCTTTAAGTATTGTTACTTTTTACAGCTTAGGGTTGTACGTGTTAAAGCAAGGCCGGACACAGCTTTTGTGTGCGGAGAACTATGTTGAAGTATTCGGAAAAGGGGAACCCACCTCGCAATGCCGAAGATAGTCCGCGCGCCGGATACATCATCATTGAAGCCTGGTTCAGGGGCTACTGAGGGAGTCCTGGACTAAGGAGTCCTCGGGCGTGCGGGCTATGTGATATGGGCTGGACTGATGGGCCATGAAGATACAAGATAAAGGAACCTTCCCCGTGTCCGGACGGGACTCCCCTTTGTGTGGATGGCAAGCTTGGCATTCGGATCACATACTTTCCTTCCTCTGTAACCGACTAGGTACAACCCTAGATCCCTCCGGTGTCTATATAAACCAGAGGGTTTAGTCTGTAGGGCAAGATCACAATCATACAGGCTAGACATCTAGGGTTTAGCCATTACGATCTCATGTTAGATCAACTCTTGTAACCCCTATATTCATCATAGTCAATCAAGCAGGAAGTAGGGTATTACCTCCATCAAGAGTGCCCGAACCTGGGTAAACATCGTGTACCCTGCCTCCTTGTTACCTTCGATCCTTAGACGCACAGTTCGGGACCCCCTACCCGCGATCTGCTAGTTTTGACACCGACACCCTTCTCCCGTTAAAAAATCCAAGGGTGGAACCAAGCCAGAAACTAAGTGCTTCTATTGCAAGGGATATGGCCACTGGAAGCGAAATTGTCCCCAGTATCTGGCCAACAAGAAGAGAGCCAACGTCAACAAAGGTATATATGATATACATGTTATTGATGTGTACCTTACCAACTCTTCTTGTAGTGCCTGGGTATTTGATACCAATTTGGTTGCTCACATTTCCAACTCAAAGCAGGAACTACAGAATAGATGGAGGCTGGCGAAGGGCAAAGTGACGATGCGCGTGGGAAATGGTTCCAAGGTTGATGTAATCACCGTCGGCACGCTCGCTCTTCAATTACCATCGGGATTAGTGATGAACCTGAATAATTGTTATTTAGTGCCTGCATTGAAAATGAACATTATATCCGGATCTTGTTTAATGTGAGATAGTTACTCATTAAATCAGAAAATAATAGTTGTTCTATTTATATGGGTAATATCTTTTGTGGACATGCACCCATTGTGAGGGGTTTATACTTATTGAATCTCGATAGTGATGGTACACATGTTCATAACGTTGATGCCAAAAGATGTAGAGTTGATAATGATAGTACCACTTTCTTGTGGCACTGCCGCTTAGGTCATATTGGTGTAAAGCGCATGAAGAAACTCCATGCTGATGGACTTTTGGAGTCACTTGATTTTGAATCACTTGACACATGCGAACCATGACTCATGGGCAAGATGACTAAGACCCCGTTTTCCGGAACAATGGAACAGGTAAGTGACTTATTGGAAATCATAGATACTAATGTGTGCGGTCCGATGAGCATTGACGCGCGTGGTGGATATCGTTACTTTCTCACCTTCACCGATGATTTCAGTAGATATGGGTATGTCTACTTAATGAAGCATAAGTCTGAAACATTTTAAAAGTTCAAGCAATTTCAGAGTGAAGTCGAGAATCATCATAACAAGAAGAT
>NC_041389.1:328826545-328850688 GCF_002162155.2 Triticum dicoccoides
GAGTTTGACAATCACTTAAGACAATGCAAAATCATTTCATAGTTGACGCCACCTAGAACACCACAGTGTAATTGTGTGTCCGAACATTGTAATCGTACCTTATTGGATATGGTGCGTTCTATGATGTCCCTTTCCAATCTGCAACTCTCGTTTTAGGGTTATGCATTAGAGATAGTTGCATTCACTTTAAATAGGGCACCATCTAAGTCTGTAGAGATGACACCGTATGAACCGTTGTTTGGCAAGAAACCTAAGCTGTCGTTCCTTAAGGTTTGGGGTTGCGTTGCTTATGTCAAAAGGCTTCAGCCGGAAAAACTCGAACCCAAAGCGGAAAAATGCATCTTCATAGGATACCCAAAGGAGACGATTGGGTATACCTTCTATCTCAGATCCGAGGGAAAAGTTTTTGTCGCCAAGAACAAATCCTTTCTCGAGAAAGAGTTTCTCTTGAAAGAATTGAGTGGGAGGAAGATAAAACTTGATGAGGTTGTTGAACCTTTAATTCAACCAGTGAGTAGTGCGGTGCAGAAAGATGTTTCTGTGACACCTATGTAAGTTGAAGAGGAAGATAATGATAGTGATCATGAAGCTTTGGATTAAGTTGCTATCGAACCTCGTACGTCGACCAGGATATGTACGTACTGCTCCCGAGTGGTACAGTAACCCTGTCTTGGAGGTCATGTTGTTGGACAACAACAATGATGAACCTACGAGCTATGGAGAAGCGATGGTGGGCCCGGATTTGGACAAATGGTTAGAGGCCATGAAATCTGAGATGGGATCCATGTATGAAAACAAAGTATGGACTTTGGAAGTATTACCTGAAGGGTGAAAGGCCATTCAGAATAAATGGATCTTCAAGAAGAAGATGGACGCGGACGGTAATATCACCGTCTATAAAGCTTGACTTGTGGAAAAGGGGTTTTCACAAGTTCAAGGAGTTGACTATGATGAGACTTTCTCACCCATAGTTATGCTTAGGTCCGTCAGAATTATGTTGGCCATAGCTGCATTTTTCGATGATGAAATCTGGCAGATGGATGTCAAAACAGCGTTCCTTAACGGTTTCCTTAAGGAAGAGTTGTATATGATGCAATCCAGAAGGTTTTATTGATCCGGAGAATGCTTACAAGGTGTGCAAGCTCCAGCGATCCATTTATGGGCTGGTGCAAGCATCTCAGAGTTGGAATATTCGCTTTGATGAGGTGATCAAAGCATTTGGGTTTATACAAGTTTATAGAGAAGCTTGTTTACAAGAAAGTGAGTGCGAGCTCTATAACATTTCTAGTATTATATGTGGATGACATATTACTGATTGGAAACAATATAGAACTTTTGGATAACATGAAGGAATATTTGAACAAGAGTTCTTCAATGAAGGACCTAGGAGAAGCTGCTTTCATATTAGGAATCAAGATCTATAGAGATAGATCAAGACACTTGATAGGACTTTCACAAAGCACATACCTTGATAAGATTTTGAAGAAGTTCAAAATGGATCAGTCCAAGAAGGGGTTCTTGCCTGTTTTGCAAGGTGTGAAGTTAAGTAAGACTCAATGAACAACGACTGACAAGGATAGAGAAAAGATGAGTGTCGTCCCCTATGCTTCTGTCATAGACTCTATCATGTATGCGATGTTGTGCACAAGACCAGATGTCTGCCTTTCCATAAGTATGGCTGGAAGGTTTCAAAGTGACCTAGGAGAGGAACACTAGACAATGGTCAAGAATATCCTTAAGTACCCAAAAAAAGTACTAAGGAAATGTTTCTCATTTATGGAGGTGACTGAGAGCTCGTCGTAAAGGGTTACGTTGATGCAAGCTTTGATACTGATTCAGATGACTCTAAGTCTCAAATCAGATACGTATATGTTCTGAACGAGGGAGCGGTAAGCTGGTGCCGTTCCAAGCAGAGTGTGGTAGCTGATTCTACATGCAAAGAGGAGTACATAGCTACGTCGGAGGCGGCAAAATAAGGTGCTTGGATGAAGCAGTTCATGGCAGATCTTGGAGTTGTGCCCACTGCATTGGACCCAATGACTCTGTTCTGTGACAACACTGGTGCCATAGCTTGATAACCCACAAGTGTAGGGGGTCGCAACAACTTTCGAGGGTAGAGTATTCAACCCAAATTTATTGATTCGACACAAGGGGAGCCAAAGAATATTCTTAAGTATTAGCAGTTGAGTTGTCAATTCAACCACACCTGGATAACATAGTATCTGCAGCAAAGTATTTAGTAGCAAAGTAGTATGATAGTAATGGTAACAGTGGCAAAAGTAAAGATAGCAGTTTTGTAGTAGTTGTAACAGTAGCAATGGAAAAGTAAATAAGCGAAGAAGAATATGTGAAAAGCTCGTAGGCATTGGATCAGTGATGGATAATTATGTCGGATGCGATTCCTCATGTAATAGCTATAACATAGGGTGACACAGAACTAGCTCCAGTTCATCAATGTAATGTAGGCATGTATTCCGAATATAGTCATACGTGCTTATGGAAAAGAACTTGCATGACATCTTTTGTCCTACCCTCCCGTGGCAGTGGGGTCCTAGTGCAAACTAAGGGATATTAAGGCCTCCTTTTAATAGAGAACCGGAACAAAGCATTAGTACATAGTGAATACATGAACTCCTCAAACTACGGTCATCACCAAGAGTTATCCCGATTATTGTCACTTCGGGGTTGTCGGATCATAACACATAATAGGTGACTAGACTTGCAAGATAGGATCAAGAACACACATATATTCATGAAAACATAATAGGTTCAGATCTGAAATCATGCGCTCGGGCCCTAGTGACTAGCATTAAGCATATCAAAGTCATAGCAACATCACTCTCAGAACATAGTGGATACTAGGGATCAAACCCTAACAAAACTAACTTGATTACATGGTAAATCTCATCCGACCCATCACCGTCCAGCAAGCCTATGATGGAATTACTCACGCACAACGGTGATCATCATGAAATTGGTGATGGAGGATGGTTGATGATGACGACAGCGACGAATCCCCCTCTCCAGAGCCCCGAACGGACTCCAGATCAGCCCTCCCGAGAGAGATTAGGGCTTGGCGGCGGCTTTGTATCGTAAAACGCGATGAAACTTTCTCTCTGATTTTTCTCTCCGCGAAACGGAATATATGGAGTTGGAGTTGAGGTCGGCGGAGCCTCAGGGGGCCCACGAGACAGGGGGGTGCGCCCAGGGGGGAGGGCACGCCCCCCACCGTCGTGGACAGGGTGTGGGCCCCCTGGTCTTGATTCTTTCGCCAGTATTTTTTATATTTTCCAAAACTTATCTCCGTAGATTTTCAGGTCATTCCGAGAACTTTTGTTTTCTACACATAAAACAACATCATGGCAGTTCTGTTGAAAACAGCGTCAGTCCGGGTTAGTTTCATTCAAATCATGCAAGTTAGAGTCCAAAATAAGGGCAAAAGTGTTTGGAAAAGTAGATACGTTGGAGACGTATCATTGCTCTAGCCAAGGAACCAAGGTTTCACAAGAGGACCAGACACATAAAGAGAGGCTTCAATTATATCCACGATTACATCAAGGAGGAAGAAATAAACATTTGTAAGATACATGCATATCTGAATGTTGCAGATCCGTTGACTAAACCTCTTCCACGGGCAAAGCATGATAACCACCAGAAATCTATGGGTGTTAGATTCATTATCATGTAATGCTAGATTATTGACTCTAGTGCAAGTGGGAGACTGTTGGGAATATACCCTAGAGGCAATGATAAAGTGGTTATTATTATATTTCCTTATTCACGATAATCATTTATTATCCATGCTATAATTGTATTGACCGGAAACTCAAATACAAGTGTGGATACTGCTACGTCTCCGTCGTATCTATAATTTTTGATTGTTCCATGCCAATATTCTACAACTTTCATATACTTTTGGCAACTTTTTATATTATTTTTGGGACTAACATATTGATCCAGTGCCCAGTGCCAGCTCCTGTTTGTTGCATGTTTTATGTTTCGCAGAAACCCAATATCAAACAGAGTCCAAACGGGATAAAAACGGACAGAGACCATTTTTGGAATATTTATGATTTTTGGGAAGAAAAACCAACACGAGACGGTGCCCGTGGGGGCCATGAGGCAGGGGGCGCGCCCCAGAGGGGCAGGCGCACCCCTGACCCTCATGGGCACCCCGTAAGGCACGCCCCTGACCCTCGTGGGCACCCCAAGAAAGCTAATTTTCAGAGAATAATCTGGGCGAAAGTTTCAATCCAATCGGAGTTACGGATCTCCGGATATAAAAGAAACAGTGGAAGGGTAGAATCCAGAACGCAGAAACAGAGAGAGGCAGAGAGACAGATCCAATCTCGAAGGGGCTCTCACCCCTCCCACGCCATGGGAGCCAAGGACTAGAGGGAAACCCTTCTCCCATCTAGGGAGAAGGTCAAGGAGGAAGAAGAAGAAGGGGGGATCTCTCCCCCTTGCTTCCGGTGGCGCCGGAATGCTGCTGGGGGCCATCATCATCACCGCGATCTACACCAACAACTTCACCGCCCTCATCACCAACTCTTCCCTCCTCTATGCAGCGGTGTAACCCCTCTTTTACCCGCTGTAATCTCTACTTAAACATGGTGCTCAACGCTATGTATTATTTCCCAATGATGTATGGCTATCCTATGATGTTTGAGTAGATCTGTTTTGTCCTATGGGTTAATTGATGATCGTGATTGGTTTGAGTTGCATGATTTATTATTGGTGCTGTCCTATGGTGCTCTCCGTGTCGCGGAAGCGTGAGGGATCCCTGTTGTAGGGTTTGCAATATGTTCATGATTTGCTTATGGTGGGTGGCGTGACTGAGAGAAGCACAGACCCGAGTAAGTAGGTTGTTTGCGTATGGGATAAAGGGGACTTGATACTTTAATGCTATGGTTGGGTTTTACCTTAATGATCTTTAGTAGTTGCGGATGCTTGCTAGAGTTCCAATCATAAGTGGATATGATCCAAGAAGATAAAGTATGTTAGCTTATGCCTCTCCCTCAAATAAAATTGTAGTAGTGATTACTGGTCTAGTTATCGATTGCCTAGGGACAAATAACTTTCTCGTGACAAAAAGCTCTCTACTAAAACTAACTTAGTTGTGTCTCTATCTAAACAGCCCCTAGTTTATATTTACGTGCTCTTTATTTTCTTGCAAACCTATCCAATAAAACCTACAAAGTACTTCTAGTTTCATACTTGTTCTAGGTAAGGCGAACACTAAGCGTGCGTAGAGTCGTATCAGTGGCAGATAGGACTTGAGAGAATATTTGTTCTACCTTTAGCTCCTCGTTGGGTTCGACACTCTTACTTATCGAAAGAGGCTACAATTATCCCCTACTCTTGTGGGTTATCAAGACCTTTTTTTGGCACCGTTGCCGGGGAGTCATAGCATGGGGTGAATATTCTCTTGTGCGCTTGTTTGCTTTATCACTAAGTATTTTGTTTGCTGTTATTAGTTGTTCCCTATCTTTAGTTATGGATATGGAACACAAAATACCAAAAAAAATTAGTTGTACCTACTAAACCAATGGTTGAAGAACCACTCAAAATCTATCACACTCGTGAAGCTTTTTACATGGATCATCTTCGATCCCTTTGTGCTCGTGCTGAAACCCCCACTAGCTTAGTTGAGGGCAAATCTTTAGATGAGCATGCTTGTTATGTGTGACACCGTATATCTGAAAAGGGGAAACTTTTACTGGATCAAATTCATCGTTTGCAATGCTATGCTTGGAATTTATGTGAAATATATGATTTTACTTGTTGTTCTGAAAACCCTAAGAAACACCTTCCCTACCAATGTGAGTTTAGTGATAATGGAATCGTATCTTCGTATGCTAAGGGTGCTTATAATTACTATGATGTTCAACAAATTGAAGTATTTGTTGCTTTTAAGGGTGCTTATGAAATTTCTTCTTTGATTGAAAAGTATGATGCTACTGTCTACAAATCTAAAATTTTTGTCATATTTAAATATTGTTATGATAATTATGCTTCTAATGCCTATCTTAAACCATATATTGAGGACTCCTCCGCTGTCCAAGAAGAGACTATTATTTTGCAAGAGTCTATGGAAGAAGAAATTGATGAAACTGTGAGTTCATTGGATGAAAAAGATGATGAGGAGAGCGAAGAACAAAAGGAGGAAGAGCGGATTAGCTACCCATGCCCACCTTCTAATGATAGTAACTCTTCAACTCATACATTGTTTAATTTCCCTTCGTGCTTATCGGAGGATGAATGCTATGATGATTGCCATGATCCCGTTGATTCTCTTGAAATATCCCTTTTTGATGATACTTGTTATGCTTGTGGCCAAGATGCCAATATGAATGATGCTTATGGAGATGAACTTGCTATAGTTCCTTATGATAAACATGAAATTGTTGCTATTGCACCCACGCATGATAGTCCTATTATCTTTTTGAATTCTCCAAACTACATTATATCGGAGAAGTTTGTGCTTATTAAGGATTATATTGATGAGTTGGATTTTACCATTGCACATGATGATTTTGATAGATATAATATGCATGTGCTTGCTGCTCCCACTTGCAATTATTATGAGAGAGGAACTATATCCCTGCCTCTTTATGTTTCCAACACGATAAAATTGCAAGAAACTGCTTATACTATGCATTGGCCTTTACTTTGTGTGCATGAATTGTTCTTTTGTGACATGCCGACGCATAGGAAGATTGTTAGACTTCGTTGTTGCTTGATATATGTTACTTTGTGCTCACTACTAAATTACAAATCATTGTTAATTAAAATTGGCTTTGATATACCTTAGGATCGGGGTGGATCCATTACTTGAACACTATATGCCTAGCTTAATGGCTTTAAAGAAAGCGCTGCCAGGGAGACAACTGATACGTCTCCAACGTATCTATAATTTTTTATTGTTCCATGCTATTATATTACTTGTTTTGAATGATTATGGGCTTTATTATACACTTTTATATTATTTTTCGGACTAACCAACTAACCGTAGGCCCAACCCATATTGCTGTTTTATTGCCTGTTTCAGTATTTCGAAGAAAAGGAATATCAAACAGAGTCCAAATGGAATGAAACCTTCGGCAACGTGAATTTTTGGAAGATTATCATCCTGGAGACTTGGAGTCCACGTCAGAAGATACTCGAGGAGCCCAGGAGATAGCCCCCCTACTAGGCGCGCCCCCTGTCTCGTGGACCCCTCGAGCACCTCCTGACCGACTTCTTTCGCCTATATATTCCCTTGTACCCTAAAACATCGAATATCAAGATAGATTGGGAGTTCCACCGCCGCAAGCCTCTGTAGCCACCAAAAACCTCTCGGGAGCCCGTTCCGGCACCGTGGCGGAGGGGGAACCTATCACCGGTGGCCATCTTCATCATCCCGGCGCTCTCGATGATGAGGAGGGAGTAGTTCATCCTCGGGGCCAAGGGTATGTACAAGTAGCTATGTGTTTGATCTCTCTCTCGTGTTCCCTCTATGCACGATCTTGATGTATCCCGAGCTTTGCTATTGTAGTTGGATCTTATGATGTTTCTCCCCCTCTACTCTCTTGTCATGAATTGAGTTTTCCCCTTTGAAGTTATCTTATTAGATTGAGTCTTTTATGAGAACACTTGATGTATGTCTTGGCGTGCTTATCTGTGGTGACAATGGGATATCATGTGCCTCTTGATGTATGTTTTGGTGACCAACTTGCGGGTTCCGCCCATGAACCTATGCGTACGGGTTGGAACACATTCTTGACTCTCCGGTAGAAACTTTGGGGCACTCTTTGAAGTACTTTGTGTTGGTTGAATAGATGAATCTGAGATTGTGTGATACATATCGTATAATCATGCCCACGGATACATGAGGTGACAATGGAGTATCTAGGGGACATTAGGGTTTTGGTGTTACTCTAGTACGAACTCTTGAATAGATTGATCCGAAAGAATAACTTTGAGGTGGTTTCGTACCCTACCATAATCTCTTCGTTTGTTCTCCGCTATTAGTGTCTTTGGAGTGACTCTTTGGTGCATGTTGAGGGATTGTTATATGATCTATCTATGTTATTATTGTTGAGAAAACTTGCACTAGTGAAAGTATGAACCCCAGGCCTTGTTTCCTATCATTGCATTACCGTTTACGCTCACTTTTATAGCTTGCTTCCTTGCTGTTTTTATAATTTCAGATTACAAATACCTTTATCTACCATCCATATAGCACTTGTATCACCATCTCTTCGTCGAACTAGTGCACCTATACAATCTACCATTGTATTGGGTGTGTTGGGGACACAAGAGACTCTTTGTTATTTGGTTGCAGGGTTGTTTGTGAGAGACCATCTTCATCCTACGCCTCCTACGGATTGATAAACCTTAGGTCATCCACTTGAGGGAAATTTGCTACTGTCCTACAAACCTGTGCATTTGCAGGCCCAACAACGTCTACAAGAAGAAGGTTGTGTAGTAGACATCAAGCTCTTTTCTGGCGCCGTTGCCGGGGAGGTGACTGCTTGAAGGTATATCTTTATATCTTGCAATCAAATCTTTTTGTTTCTTGTTTTATCACTAGTTTAGTTTATAAAAGAAAACTACAAGAAAAATGGAGTTAAGTTTGTCTCATACACTTCGTCTTTTTAATATCTTTTGTGAGTTTGATGGTAAGGAAAATTGTGCTCAAGTGCTAGAAGAAGAATGCATTAAAATGCTTGTTACTAAATCTTTGAATGATGAGCATGATTGCAATGTTGTTAGTATGAACTCCTTGAATATCCATAGTACTAATGATGATTGCTCTAGTCATGATGAAAATATATCTAATGAGCATGTCAACTTTTGTGGAGTGCATGTCTGCATGAGCGCACCAAATAGAGAAGATATATATTGCAAGAAGCATAAGTATTTATAAACTAAGATGTTGCAAGAAAGGCTAGATAAGAGTGCAAAGAATTTAAGATATCTTTCCTGTTGTGAATTTTGCAATGAACAAGATCATTTACATCTCCAATGCAAATTATTTCATGATCGGATCGTGTCCAAATATTGTGATGATTTGATCTCCCTTTCTCATTACAATGAACTTAGATTGAAACGTGCAACTAAGCTTATTCCAAAATTTAATCTTGAGCATTGCCTTGATATTGATCTAGAGAAGATTTATTTGTATTGTACGGTAAATTGCATTGAAAATCCTTATATTGCCAAGTACCTAGAGAAAAGAAATCAAATAGAAGATGATGAGAATACTAATGAAAGGGAAGAGACTTCCCAATATCCTCCTATTATTTCTTATGATGAATCAGGTAACGAGGAGGAGCTTTCTATTCAACCAATCTCATCAATAAGGAGCTCAATGAGGAAGGTTGAACCCACACATAATGTGAAGAAGAAAAAGAAAAGAAGGAGCAACAAAGGTAGAAAGGTATCCCTCCCAAATGATGTTGCTCCTACTACTCATTGTGATGATGATAATTGCTTTAATATTGGTGCTATCCATATTTTTAATGATGAGAGTGATTATGCTTATGATATGAAAGGGCCCAAGCTTGGGGAAACGATGTTTGATGAATATGAAAGATTTGAGAATATATTTGCTGAAATTAATGATTGTCCCAAGCTTGAGGATGCTATGTTTAATGAAGATGATATTTCTAGCATCCCAAGTTTTGATATGCAAAGTTGTTATGATGATAGCATGCCTCCTACTTATGATGATTATATTGATGAAAGTGGGTTTGGAAGAGTGTCAACTTTAGGTAGTATTGATCCCACTATTTTGGAGGATGTTGAATTTTATTGTGATGAATATGAAAGTGGATTTGGAAGAGTGTCAACTTTATTTAGTGATTCCACTATCTTGGGAGAGGTTTCAATCGATTATGATGAGAACAAAGTTGCTACTTATGATGACTATTGTTATGAAACTTATGGTATAAAAAGTAGTGATGATTATATTCATAAAACTTGTCATGATTATGATTACCCTTTTTTTTGAACATTACGCTTTTAATGTGGAAACAATTTTTAGTGTTCAAGTCTCTTATGATACTCCCACCATTTCGAATGAGAAGAATTTTGCTTATGTGGAGAGTAATGCATTTTCTATGCTTGTAGATCATGAAAAGAATGCTTTAGGTGCTGGTTATATTGTTGAATTCATTCATGATGCTACTGAAAATTATGATGAGAGAGGAACATATGCTTGTAGGAATTGCAATAATATCAAGTTTCCTCTCTATGTGCTTAAAGTTTTGAAGCTATGCTTGTTGTACCTTCCTATGCTAGTTGATTATTGTTACCATAAGTTGTTTGCTCACAAAATCCCTATGCATAGGAGGTGGGTTAGACTTAAATGTGCTAGTTATATTCTTCATGTTGCTATCTTTATGTTTCAATTCTTATCTTCTATGTGAGCATCATTGCCATCATCATGCCTAGCTAGAAAGGCATTAAAGAAAGTGCGTTGGGAGACAACCCAATATTTACCCTTACTGTTTTAGTGTGTTCACATGATTATTCTACTGTAGTAATCATGTTTTATAGCTTTTGTTTCAATAAAGTGCGAAGTAGAACCTTTGGGAAGACTTGGGTGAAATCTTTATGATCTTACTGTAGAAAACAGAAACTTTAGCGCTCACGAGAATAGCTGCCATTTTTTACTGAAGAGTGATTTTAGGTTGATTATTTTTGAAGATGATTAATAGACAAATTATTCAGGTCCAACAATTTATTTCAGAATTTTTTGAGTTACAGAAGTATACGTTTGATACAGATTACTACAGACTGTTCTGTTTTTGTCAGATTCTGTTTTCTATGTGTTGTTTGCTTATTTTGATGAATCTATGAGTAGTATCGGAGGGTATGAACCATAGAGAAGTTAGAATACAGTAGATATTACACCGATATGAATTCAGAATGAGTTCATTGCAGTACCTAAGTGGTGGTTTTATTTTCTTATACTAACGGAGCTTACGAGTTTTGTTTGAGTTTTGTGTGGTTGAAGTTTTGAAGTTTTGGGTAGAGATTCGATGGACTATGGAATAAGGAGTGGAAAGAGCCTAAGCTTGGGAATGCCCAAGGCACCCCAAGGTAATATTCAAGGACAACCAAGAGCCTAAGCTTGGGGATGCCCCGGAAGGCATCCCCTCTTTCGTCTTCGTTCATCGGTAACTTTACTTGGAGCTATATTTTTATTCACCACATGATATGTGTTTTGCTTGGAGCGTCATTTTCTTTTGTTAGTTTTTGCTTGCTGTTAGTTGTAATAATGTTTTTCATCTTTATTTTCAATAAAAATGACAAGGATAGCCTTTGCCATGCTTATTTTGCTAGTATACATGTTGCTGTTTGAAAACAGAAAGTTTACCGCTGTTGCAAAAATTCCCTAGAAAAGTAAGAGCATGGTATAATGTTGAAACTTTTTGCATATTAAGATATGATAAATTTATTACAGTGGGAATTTTCTCTAATAATTTTTGGAGTTAGGTAAGTATTGATACTCTTGCATTCTTTACAGATTGTACTGTTTTGGCAGATTGCTGTTATGGTTGCATTGTTTGCATATGTTTGCTTCTTTAATGATTCTATTTGAGGATAGGAGTGTTAAATATGCATAGGCATTTATTATGCAATGTTGAATAATAATTTTAGTAATTTGTTACAGTAGAAGATGATAATGTTTTGCATTGGTTTATACTAACCTATCTCACGAGTTCTTGTTGAGTTAGTTGTGGATGAAGCTTTTGATAAAAAGAGAAACCATGATATGAGAGGAATTAAGGAGACACAAAAGTTAAATATTGGGGATGCCCAAGGCACCCCAAGATAATATTTCAAGAAGTATCAAGCATCTAAGCTTGGGGATGCCCCGGTAGGCATCCCACCTTTCTTCTTCAACAACAATCGGTTAGTATCGGTTGAGCCTAAGTTTTTGCTTCTTCACATGAGTTGTGCTATCCTTGCATTGTCATTTTATTTTGTTTTTCTTGCTGAATACAATACCAAGATTTGAAATTATTTAATGAGAGAGAGTATTCTCATAGTTGCATAATTATTTAGCTACTCATTGGTGTTCACTTATATCTTTTTGGAGTAGTTTGTCGTTTGCTCTAGTGCTTCACTTATATCTTTTAGAGCACATCGGTGGTTATATTTTGAAGAAATTGCTAGACTCTCATGCTTCACTTATATTATTTTGAGAGTCTTAAACAGCATGGTAATTTGAATGAAAACTATCATAGGAAATGAATTGGATGCTAGGATCAATTTGATGCTTGATAATTGTTTTGAGATATAAAGGTAGTAATGTTAGGGTCATGCTAGTTGATAATTATGAAATTGAGAAATACTTTTGTTGAAGTTGGCAAGTCCTGTAGCATGCACGTATGGTAAAAGTTGTGTGACAAAATTTGTTGCATGAGGTGCTCTTTTGAGTGTCTTCTTTATGAGTGGCAGTCGGGGACGAGCGATGGAATTTTTTCCTACCAATCTATCCCTCTTGGGGCATACATAGTAGTACTTTGCTTCAAGGGCAAAGTAGATTTTTGCAATAAGTATATGAGTTCTTTATGACTAATGTGAGTCCATGGATATACGCACATTCATCCTTCCACTTAGCTAACCTCTATTTTACCACGCAATTTTCACCGGTAGCATAAACCCATTATTTACCTTCCTCGAAATAGCCACCATACCTACATATTATGGCATTTCCATAGCCATTTCGAGATATATTGCCATGCAACTTTCCACCGTTCCGTTTATTATGACACGTTTCATCATTGTCATATTTCTCTTTGCATGATCATGTAGTTGACATTGTATTTGTGGCAAGTCCACCTTCATAATTTTCATACATGTCACTTTTGATTCATTGCATATCCCGGTACACCGTCGGAGGCATTTATATAAATTCATATTTTGTTCTAGCTTTGAGTTGTAATTCTTGAGTTGTAAATCCATAAAAGTGTGATGATCTTCATTATTAGAGCATTGTCTCAGTGAGGAAAGGATGATGAAGACTATGATTCCCCCACAAGTCGGGATGAGACTTCGGACTTTACAAAAAGAAAAAAAAGAAAAAAAAGGAGAAAGGCCAAAAAGAAAAAGGGAAAGGCCAAAGGAAAAAAAAGAAAAAGAAAAGATAAAAAAAGAGAAAAAAGAAAAAAATAATGAGAGAAAAGACAGAAGGGACAATGCTACTATCTCTTTTTACACACTTGTGCTTCAAAAATAGCACCATGGTTTTCATAATAGAGAGTCTCATATGTTGTCACTTTCATATACTAGTGGGATTTTTTCATTATAGAACTTGGCTTGTATATTCCAATGATGGGCTTCCTCAAAATGCCCTAGGTCTTCGTGAGCAAGCAAGTTGGATGCACACCCACTTAGTTTCTTTTGTTGAGCTTCCATATATTTATAGGTCTAGTGCATCCGTTGCATGGCAATCCCTACTCACTCACATTGATATCTATTGATGGGCATCTCCATAGCCCGTTGATACACCTAGTTGATGTGAGACTATCTTCTCCCACTTTTTGTCCTCACAACCACCACAGTAGACCACCATAGTGCTATGTCCATGGCTTGCGCTCATGTATTGAGTAAGAGTTGAAAAGCTGAAGCGCGTTAAAAAGTATGAAACAATTGCTCGACTCGTCATCGGGGTTGTGCATGATGGGAGTATTTTGTGTAATGAAAATGAAGCATGGCCTAACTATATGATTTTGTAGGGATAAGCTTTCTTTGGCTATGCTATTTTGATAGGACATGATGTTAGTATGCTTTGAAGCATTATTATTTTTATATTTTGTGAGATTTTATATTGAATCATTTGGATATGAACATTCATGCCACAATACAAAAAATTACATTGAGAATTATGCTAGGTAGCATTCCACATCAAAAATTCTATTTTTATCATTTACCTACTCGAGGATGAGCAGGAATTAAGCTTGGGGATGCTTGATACGTCTCCAACGTATCTATAATTTTTGATTGTTCCATGCTATTATATTACTTGTTTTGAATGATTATGGGCTTTATTATACACTTTTATATTATTTTTGGGACTAACCTACTAACTGGAGGCCCAACCCATATTGCTGTTTTATTGCATGTTTCAGTATTTCGAAGAAAAGGAATATCAAACGTAGTCCAAACGGAATGAAACCTTCGACAACGTGAATTTTTGGAAGATTATCATCCTGGAGACTCAGAGTCCACGTTAGAAGATACTCGAGGAGCCCAGGAGATAGGCCCCCTACTCGGCACGCCCCCTGTCTCGTGGACCCTCGAGCACCTCCCGACCGACTTCTTTCGCCTATATATTCCCTCGTACCCTAAAACATCGAATATCAAGATAGATCGGGAGTTCCACCGCCGCAAGCCTCTGTAGCCACCAAAAACCTCTCGGGAGCTCGTTCCGGCATCGTGCCAGAGGGGGAACCTATTACCGGTGGCCATCTTCATCATCCCGGCGCTCTCCATGATGAGGAGGGAGAGGTTCACCCTCGGGGCTGAGGGTATGTACCAGTAGCTATGTGTTTGATCTCTCTCTCTCTCTCTCTCTCTCTCTCTCTCGTGTTTCTCTCTCATGTTCCCTCTATGGCACGATCTTGATGTATCCCGAGCTTTGCTATTGTAGTTGGATCTTATGATGTTTCTCCCCCTCTACTCTCTTGTGATGAATTGAGTTTTCCCCTTTGAAGTTATCTTATCGGATTGAGTCTTTTATGAGAACACTTGATGTATGTCTTGCCATGCTTATGTGTTGTGACAATGGGATATCATGTGCCTCTTGATGTATGTTTTGGTGACCAACTTGTGGGTTCCGCCCATGGACCTATGCGTAGGGGTTGGCACACATTCTTGACTCTTCGGTAGAAAATTTGGGGCTTTTGAAGTACTTTGTGTTGGTTGAATAGATGAATTTGAGATTGTGTGATGCATATCGTATAATCATGCCCACGGATACTTGAGGTGACAATGGAGTATCTAGGTGACATTAGGGTTTTGGTTGATTTGTGTCTTAAGGTGTTATTCTAGTACGAACTCTTGAATAGATTGATCCGAAAGAATAACTTTGAGGTGGTTTCGTACCCTACCATAATCTCTTCGTTTGTTCTCCGCTATTAGTGTCTTTGGAGTGACTCTTTGTTGCATGTTGAGGGATTGTTATATGATCTATCTATGTTATTATTGTTGAGAGAACTTGCACTAGTGAAAGTATGAACCCTAGGCCTTGTTTCTTATCATTGCATTACCATTTACACTCACTTTTATCGCTTGCTACCTTGCTGTTTTTATACTTTAAGATTACAAATACCTTTATCTACCATCCATATTGCACTTGTATCACCATCTCTTCGTCGAACTAGTGCACCTATACAATCTACCATTGTATTGGGTGTGTTGGGGACACAATAGACTCTTTGTTATTTGGTTGCAGGTATGTTTGAGGGAGACCATCTTCATCCTACACCTCCTATGGATTGATAAACCTTAGGTCATCCACTTGAGGGAAATTTGCTACTGTCCTACAAACCTGTGCACTTGCAGGCCCAACAACGTCTACAAGAAGAATGTTGTTTAGTAGACATCAACAACCCAGAAGTTTTAGAGAGTCATTTATTTCTGTTGAGCGTTTTTATATAGTTTAAAAACACAAAAATAAAGAGGGGAGCCTAAAACTTTTTAAAAAGGAAAGTGAAAGTAAGAAAGACAAGCATTGTTGAAGTGGGGGAGCTCCTTGAACTTTGTTCATGCTCACGGAAACTTTGTGAATCTTAATTACAGAAACTTTTCATCAAAAATAATTATCCCCTTGATAAATTCCATTGTATTATAAAAATAATGTGCCAAGGTTTTCTTTTAGGATGTTTACAATGCTTGTTGGTTTGTGCGGTGCAGGATAGAAACTTTGGCCGTAGTGCGCAATTTTACATTTTTTACTGGAATGCCAAACAGTTCTGATTCTTTTTGAACTGTATTTCTATACAAATGGTTTATTTTGACTAATTGTTGTAGAATTATTTGGGTACCATAAGTATGGTGAATGTTTAGATTTCTACAGACTGTTCTGTTTTTGACAGATTCTGTTTTTGATGCATAGTTTACTTGTTTTGATGAAACTATCAATTTCTATTAGTGGATTAAGTCATGGAAAACTTATATTATAGTAGACATAATGCAAAAACAAAATAATAATTGGTTTTCAACTGTAAACTTTGGCTGTAGTGCGCAATTTTACATTTTTTACTGGAATGCCAAACAGTTCTGATTCTTTTTGAACTGTATTTCTATACAAATGGTTTATTTTGACTAATTGTTGTAGAATTATTTGGGTACCATAAGTATGGTGAATGTTTAGATTTCTACAGACTGTTCTGTTTTTGACAGATTCTGTTTTTGATGCATAGTTTACTTGTTTTGATGAAACTATCAATTTCTATTAGTGGATTAAGTCATGGAAAACTTATATTATAGTAGACATAATGCAAAAACAAAATAATAATTGGTTTTCAACTGTACTTAGAGTAGTGATTTTCTTTATTATACTAACGGATCTTACCGAGTTTTCTGTTGAAGTTTTGTGTGGATGAAGTATTTGATCGAGGAGGTCTCGATATGAGGAAAAGGAGGATAGGCAGGAGATCAAGCTTGGGGATGCCCAAGGCACCACAAGTAAATATTCAAGGAGACTCAAGTGTCTAAGCTTGGGGATGCCCCAAAAGGCATCCCCTCTTTCTTCAACAAGTATCGGTATGTTTTCGGATTCGTTTCATTCATGCGATATGTGCAAGTCTTGGAGCGTCTTTTGCATTTATTTTTCACTTTTCTTTTATGCACCATGCTGGTATGAGATAGTCCTTGGTTTATTTATAGAATGCTCATTGCACTTCACTTAAATGTTTTGAGTATTGCTTTATAGAATGCTTCATGTGCTTCACTTATATCATTTGAAGTTTGGATTCCATGTTTCTCTTCCAATAGAAAACCGCCATTAGAATGCTCTTTTGCTTCATTTATATTAGTTAGAGTGTGGGCATATATTTTGTAGAAAGAATTAAACTCTCTTGCTTCACTTATATCTATTTAGAGAGATGACAGGAATTGGTCATTCACATGGTTAGTCATAAAATCCTACATAAACTTGTAGATCACTGAATATGATATGTTTGATTCCTTGCTATAGTTTTGCGATATAAAGGTGGTGATATTAGAGTCATGCTAGTGAGTAGTTGTGGATTAGTAGATATACTTGTGTTGAGGTTTGTGATTCCCGAAGCATGCACATATGATGAACCGTTATGTGATGAAGTCAGAGCATGATTTATTTATTGATTGTCTTCCTTATGAGTGGCGGTCGGGGACGAGCGATGGTCTTTTCCTACCAATCTATCCCCCTAGGATCATGCGCATAGTACTTTGTTTCGATAGCTAATAAATTTTTGCAATAAGTATGTGAGTTCTTTATGACTAATGTTGAGTCCATGGATTATACGCACTCTCACCCTTCCATCATTGCTAGCCTCTTCGGTACCGTGCATTGCCCTTTCTCACCTCGAGAGTCAGTGCAAACTTCGCAGGTGCATCCAAACCCCGTGATACGATACACTCTATCACACATAAACCTCCTTATATCCTCCTCAAAACAGCCACCATACCTACCTATCATGGCATTTCCATAGCCACTCCGTGATATATTGCCATGCAACTTCCATCATCATCATCATATACATGACTTGAGCATTCATTGTCATATTGCTTTGCATGATCGTAAGATAGCTGGCATGATGTTTTCATGGCTTGTCTGTTTTTTATGTCATTGCTACGCTAGATCATTGCACATCCCGGTACACTACCGGAGGCATTCACATAGAGTCATAACTTTGTTCTAGTATCGGGTTGTAATATTGAGTTGTAAGTAAATAAAAGTGTGATGATCATCATTATTAGAGCATTGCCCCAGTGAGGAAAGGATGATGGAGACTATGTATCCCCCACAAGTCGGGATGAGAATCCGGACTTAATGAAAAAAAAGGCCAAAGAAGCCCAAATAAAAAAAGGGGGGCCAAAGAAGCCCACCAAAAAAGAGAAAATAAAAAAATGAGAGAAAAAGAGAGAAGGGGCAATGTTACTATCCTTTTACCACACTTGTGCTTCAAAGTAGCACCATGTTCTTCATATAGAGAGTCTCTTGAGTTATCACTTTCATATACTAGTGGGAATTTTCATTATAGAACTTGGCTTGTATATTCCAATGATGGGCTTCCTCAAATGCCCTAGGTCTTCATGAGAAAGCAAGTTGGATGCACACCCACTTAGTTTCAGTTTGAGATTTCATACACTTATAGCTCTTAGTGCATCTGTTGCATGACAATCCCTACTCCTCGCATTGACCTCAATTGATGGGCATCTCCATAGCCCGTTGATTAGCCGCGTCGATGCGAGACTTTCTCCTTTTTTGTCTTCTCCACATAACCCCCACCATCATACTCTATTCCACCTATAGTGTTATATCCATGGCTCACACTCATGTATTGCATGAAAGTTGAAAAGGTTTGAGAACGTCAAAATTATGAAACAATTGCTTGGCTTGTCATCGGGGTTGTGCATGATTTTAATATTTTGTATGATGAAGATGGAGCATAGCCAGACTATATGATTTTGTAGGGATAACTTTCTTTGGCCATGTTGTTTTCAAAAGACATGATTGCTTTATTAGTACACTCGAAGTATTATTGTTCTTTTATCAAATGATAGACTATTGCTTTGAGTCACTCGTGTCTTAATATTCATGCCATGATTAGACATATGATCAAGATTATGCTAGGTAGCATTCCACATAAAAAATTATCTTTTTTATCATTTACCTACTCGAGGATGAGCAGGAATTAAGATTGGGGGTGTTGATACGTCTCGGTCGTATCTATAATTTTTGATTGTTCCATGCCAATATTCTACAACTTTCATATACTTTTGGCAACTTTTTATATTATTTTTGGGACTAACATATTGATCCAGTGCCCAGTGCGAGTTCCTGTTTGTTGCATGTTTTATGTTTCGCAGAAACCCAATATCAAACGGAGTCCAAACGGGATAAAAACAGACGAAGATTATTTTTGGAATATTTATGATTTTGGGAAGAAAAACCAACGCGAGATGGTGCCCAAGGGGGCCGCGAGGTAGGGGGCGCGCCCTAGGGGGGCAGGCACGCCCCTGACCCTCGTGGGTACCCCTGTAAGGCAGTTGACACTCTTCTTTTGTCGTAAGAAAGCTAATTTTCGGTGAAAAATCTGGGCGAAAGTTTCAATCCAATCGGAGTTAACGATCTTCGGATATAAAAGAAACGGTGAAAGGGCAAAATCCAGAACGCGGAAACAGAGAGAGACAGAGAGACAGATCCACTCTCGGAGGGGCTCTCGCCCCTCCCACGCCATGGGAGCCAAGGACCAGAGGGGAAACCCTTCTCCCATCTAGGTAGAAGGTCAAGGAGGAAGAAGAAGAAGGGGGGCTCTCTCCCCTTGCTTCCGGTGGCGCCGGAACGCCGCCGGGGGCCATCATCATCACTGCGATCTACACCAACAACTTCACCACCCTCATCACCAACTCTTCCCCCCTCTATACAGCGGTGTAACCCCTCTTTTACCCGCTGTAATTTCTACTTAAACATGGTGCTCAACACTATATATTATTTCCCAATGATGTATGGCTATCCTATGATGTTTGAGTAGATCCGTTTTGTCCTATGGGTTAAATGATGATCGTGATTGGTTTGAGTTGCATGATTTATTATTGGTGTTGTCCCGTGGTGCTCTCCGTGTCGCGCAAGCGTAAAGGGATACCTACTGTATGGTTTGCAATATGTTCATGATTTGCTTATGGTGGGTGGCGTGAGTGACAGAAGCACATACCCGAGTAAGTAGGTTGTTTGCGTATGGGATAAAGGGGACTTGATACTTTAATGCTATGGTTGGGTTTTACGTTAATGATCTTTAGTAGTCGCGGATGCTTGCTAGAGTTCCAATCATAAGTGCATATGATCCAAGAAGAGAAAGTATGTTAGCTTATGCCTCTCCCTCAAATAAAATTGCAACAGTGATTACTGGTCTAGTTATCGATTGCCTAGGGACAAATAACTTTCTCGTGACAAAAATCTCTCTACTAAAACTAACTTAGTTGTGTCTTTATCTAAAAATCCCCTAGTTTATATTTACGTGCTATTTATTTTCTTGCAAACCTATCCAACAACACCTACAAAGTACTTCTAGTTTCATACTTGTTCTAGGTAAGGCGAACACTAAGCGTGCGTATGGTCGTATCAGTGGCAGATAGGACTTGAGAGAATATTTGTTCTACCTTTAGCTCCTCGTTGGGTTCGACACTCTTACTTATCGAAAGAGGCTACAATTATCCCCTACACTTGTGGGTTATCAGATACATAGACAATAACATGCCCTAGTAAGCCTCTACCGGATTAGCTCGTTGATCAAAGATGGCTATGGTTTCCTAGCCATAGACATGAGTTATCATTTGATAATGGGATCACATCATTAGGAGAATATGTGATGGACAAGACCCAATCTATAAACGTAGCATATGATCGTGTCAAGTTTATTGCTATCGTTTTCTGCATGTCAAGTTGTCGGATTCAGGGTTCCGGCCGACCCTTGAGGTTCGAACACTAGGGTGCGCGCTGAGGTTTCGCCTTCTACCTACCTGTTCCTCACCGAATTGCTAAGATCTAAACTAGAGAAGAACAACGCAAGAGACACATGGTTTATACTGGTTCAGGCCACCATTGTGGTGTAATACCCTACTCCAGTGTGTGGCGTGGTGGATTGCCTCTTGGGCTGATGATGAACAATACAAGGAAGAACAGCCTCACGAGGGTCTGTTCTTGCGGTGGTGTTGTCCCTTTGGAGGGGTTAATTCTAGCTGCCTATCTTATCTCCAGATTCCTATCCAGATATCTCTACCTTGTGGGTGGCTAGTCCTATTTATAGGCGAAGGCACTGGGCCTCTTCCCAAATATTGAGCGGGAAGGGCGCCAACAATTGGCCAATTTGAAGGGGAACATCTAGTACACTTATCCTGACTAAAGTTGGTCCTCGCCTGTCAAAGGCTCTGGTGGTGACGCCGACTTGGGCTCCACGGTGACCTCCATCCTGCCGTTGGACTGGTCTTGGTCTTGTTGCACCGAAATGGATGCCTTTGCTTGATGCCCTCGCCTGCGCTTGCTCCCCTTGCACAAAAGAGGAAAGAAGGACACTGTGCGGGCTGGCGCCCAGCTGGTGCCCTTGGTCGTCATGGCTTGCGTCATGGGCACCTCGCGAGGTACCCCGCCTTGAACTCTCCGCCTCCTCGTGAGCCAGCCTGACGAGGTCGTGCCTGAGGAAGCTCCTTGTTGTCTGCCCCGCGAGGCTTGGCCCCTCGCGAGGGTCTTGACCTTGTGTTGATGAAGATGGGCCGTGCTGGGCCCCCTTTGAGCCACGCCGCACCCCGCAGGCAGGCAAGTTTGGGGACCCCCATTCCAGAACACCGACAGTAGCCCCCGGGCCCAAGGGGCGCCCAGGCTTGGCCAAGCAGAGAGGCGAAAGGGCAAGTGCGAAGCGTCGCGGGCCCTAATAGCTTGCAGCCTTGGGCGCCGTGTTGCGGTTGATGGGACGTGGGCGCCTCCACTTCCCCACGACGCCTCGGCAACTGCACGGATTCGACAAGTCCCTGCACGCGAAACGAGTCATAATTACCTGCGGTCGCGGAGGCCGATGGTTGGCCTCCTCTGGCTTTAAGTACGGCACGCCGCGTGCCCTTCCAGTTCATCCCCTCTTGCTTCTCCTTCTTCCTCATGGCCCCGCCAAGGAGGCTTTCGGCCGCAAAGAAGGGAAAAGCTCGCCAGGCCGAGCCTGCCTCTCCCCCGCCCAAGCGCGGTCGCGGCTGCCCTCGCAAGCACCCCGTGGCCTCCACGGCGGTTTCCCGTGACCGCGGAGGTGACTTCCCGCGTTGCGACGGGCGGCCGGCCGCGGCCAGGGGGTGTGTTTCGGCCGCGCGGCCCCCGAGGCCGCGCTCTCGCACTGCGGAGGTGCTGCTGGAGTTTGTTGTGTGGGCAGCGGAGCTGGCTAGCGCCCGGCTTCAGCTCCCTTGCTTCCTCCTAGGTGAGCTTCCAGCAGGCGCCCTGGGCGGCCTCTGGCTCCAGGCAGACGGCTGCTGCAGCCGGGCCTCGTGGGCTTCGCTGGAGGTCTTCGCGGCCGTGAGCCTCGCCCTAACCCGCGGCTGGCAGACGTTTGCCCACGCGCGTGGCCTGAGCCGTCGGTGCACCCTGCACCTCAAGTTCGACGGCGACGCCACCCTCTATGTGAGGGTGTTTGGGGAAGATGGTCACCATACTGGGTGCTGCCCCGAAGACGACGGCCCTGGCCGGGGACCCAGCCCCGACGAGGATGAAGAGGACAGCGAGCGCGCGGCTGGCGGCGCCTAGGATTCCTCAAGCTTCATTGGTTCCTCTTTGGGCAGCGATTCTTCTAGCAGAGGCCGCGGTGTGCCTCCACGCCGTCGTGCCTGCTTGGAGGGAGGTAGCGGGTCCGCCCGCCGTCGCACCCTGGTGAAGTGCGAGAGGGAGTCCGCTTGAGCTCCGGAGGCAGCTCGGGCCCGGCGCCTGGCGAGCTTTGCCTAATTTGTTCCTTCCTCTCCCTTTTCCCTGCGCAAAAAGACGGCTATGTGGGGGCCCCGTGGGGGCGTGTTTGTGTTACCGTTGTCAGTCATCGTAATGTTTCCGTTATTCTGGTATTGTTCCTTCTTGCCGAACGCCTGCGCTTAGGGAATCCCCAGCCTTGGCCATGGGGCAACCGACCCAGGTCCTGTATTCGTGTCGCGGTGCCCGTGAGGCATGGACTGGAGGAATGCTCCTGTAGTGGACCCGGATCGTGAGGTCTTGACCGAAAGGATCAAAACACTCGCGAGGGCGCCAGGGCCATCCCCTCGCGAGACCTTGCGCAAGAGAAATCAGGGCCGGAGGGCGAAAAACCGAAGAGCCAAAAGTCAAAAGACAGCGACAGTTTCAATAAAACTTCAAATGAGAATGAACTAGCCAACTGCAGAAAGCAAATGAAAAAGCCGCATCCGGCACCTAGTCTAGTCTTCGAGGTCTTGTCACCATCACAGAGCTAAGTGCTGCCACTGGGCGTGGGAGGGAGCCCCAGGGCCTGAGGCCGGCGCTCCTGAGACTCCGGGGCGTGTACAACCCCAACTCATTATTACGTGAGAGTGTCACGGGCGGCGAGTTTCACAGGCGTTGGCCTTCTTCACAGGCTCTGGGCCTTTCTTCGGGGAAGCAAGCTTCACAGGCATTGGCCCTCTTCACAGGCTCCGGACCTTTCCAAAACGCGATAGCTTCACAGGCGTTCGCCTTTTTCACAGGCTCCGGGCCTTTTCCAAAAAGATGGTCTTCACAGGCATTCGCCTTCTTCACAGGCTCCGGGCCTTTTCCAAAAAGATGGTCTTCACAGGCATTCGCCTTCTTCACAGGCTCCGGGCCTTTCCCAAAAAGATGGTCTTCACAGGCATTCACCTTCTTCACAGGCTCTGGGCCTTTTCCAAAAAGATGGTCTTCACAGGCATTCGCTCTAACGCCCCGGTTCCGATGCGCCTGGTATCCGCCAGTTATTCGCCGTTGTTGCCATGTCATTTGCTTGTGTGTTGCATTTTATCATGTCATCATGTGCATTTCATTTTGCATACGTGTTCGTCTCATGCATCCGAGCATTTTCCCCGTTGTCCGTTTTGCAATCCGGCGCTCCTATGCCCTCCGGCGTTCCCCTTTCGTCTCTCATTGTGTGCGGGTATTAAACTTTCTCGGAATGGCCCGAGGTTTGCCAAGCGGCCTTGGTATAGCACCGGTAGACTGCCTGTCAAGTTTTGTGCCATTTGGAGGTCGTTTGATACTCCAACGTTTAACCGGGTAACCGTAAAAGCCCCCTTCTATTTGCAGCCCAACACCCCTTCCAAACTGGTCCAAAACCCATCTAACTCCCCTCCATGCTCTCGGTCGTTCGATCACGATCGTGTGGGCGAAAACCGTGCTCCATTTGGACTCTCCTAGCTCCCTCTACCTATATATTTGTGACCCCCCCCCCCCA
>NC_041389.1:328850948-328856378 GCF_002162155.2 Triticum dicoccoides
GCGCTGCCCGCACCGCCCGGAGCCCGCAGCTCCTCGCGCCGCCCCGCGCCGGCAGCTCCTCGCCGCCCTCTCCGCGCCTCCCCGTCGCCCCTCCGCCTCGACCCAGACCGGATCCGGCGAGATCCGGCCGGAGGAGCCCCGGATCCGCCATCTCCGGTCTCCTCGACGTCTTCCTCCTCGACTCCGGCAAGTTCTCCGGCGAACTCCGGCCCTGCATCAAATTCCGTGCAAAACGAGGTTGACCCCCGAAAATCTGTCAAGTCCCAGATTTTTCGTAATTTTCATGCCATGTTTAACTTGTTTTGCTCATATCTTCTAGGCCGTAGCTCCGAATTAAATGAACTTTATATGTAACTTGACTAGAATCTCGTGTAGATCATCTTTGTGCATCTTAACTTGATGTTTAACAACTTGAACATAAGGTTTATTCAGATCTGGACCAACTTCGAAATTTGCATATGAGGACTTACCGGAATTGTTATATGTTGCTCCCGGCCTCATTTAAACTAGCCTTGATGTGTTGCTCTTGTCTACATCATCTCTTGCCATGAGTAGCTTCATGTAGTCTTGTCATGCATCATGCTTGTTGTGCATCATGCCTTGTCCATGTGTGGTGTGTTTACTATGTCGTGTGCTTCTTTTCGATAGTTCATGTTTCGTTGCGATCGTGAGGATTCGTTCATCTACGGTTCGTTCGGCTTCATCCATTCGTCTTCTTCAGGGACTCGTTCTTCTTCCTTGCGGGATTTCAGGCAAGATGACCGCTACCCTGGATCTCACTACTATCATTGCTATGCTAGTTGCTTCGTTCTATCGCTATGCTGCGCTACCTATTAACTGTTTATCAAGCCATCCCAAATTGCCATGTCAGCCTCTAACCTTTGACACCTTTCCTATGCAAACCGTTGTTTGGCTATGTTACCGCTTTTGCTCAGCCCCTCTTATAGCGTTGCTAGTTGCAGGTGAAGTTGAAGATTTCTCCATGGTGGACAGGATTTTGGTTGCGATATCACAATATCTCTTATATTATTAATGCATCTATATACTTATTAAAGGGTGGAAGACTCGGCCTTTTGCCTAGTGTTTTGTTCCACTCTTTCCGCCCTAGTTTCCGTCATACCGGTGTTATGTTCCCTGATTTTGCGTTCCTTACGCGGTCGGGTGATTTATGGGACCCCCTCGACAGTTCGCCTTGAATAAAACTCCTCCAGCAAGGCCCAACCTTGGTTTTACCATTTGCCTCACCACCACCTATCCTTTCCCTTGGGTCGGCCAACCCGAGGGTCATCTTTATTTTAGCCCCCCCGGGCCAGTGCTTGTCTAAGTGTTGGTCCGAACCGAGCAACCTGCGGGGCCACCTCGAGGCAACTCGAGGGCTGGTTTTACTCGTAGCTTGACTTATCCCGTGTTGCCCTGAGAACGAGATATGTGCAGCTCCTATCGGGATTGTCGGTGCATCGGGCGGCTTTGCTGGTCTTGTTTTACCATTGTCAAAATGTCTTGTAAACCGGGATTCCAAGTCTGATCGGGTCTTCCTGGGAGAAGGTCTATTCCTTCGTTGATCGTGAGAGCTTGTCATGGGCTAAGTTGGGACACCCCTGCAGGGTATAATCTTTTGAAAGCCGTGCCTGCGGTTATAGGCAGATGGGAATTTGTTAATGTCCGGTTGTAGACAACTTGACACCAGATCCGAATTAAAACGCAGCAACCGCGTGTGTAGCCGTGATGGTCTCTTTTCGGCGGAGTCCGGGAAGTGAACACGGTTTCTGGGTTATGTTTGACATAAGTAGGAGTTCAGGATCACTTCTTGATCATTGCTAGTTGACGACCGTTGCTTTGCTTCTCTTCTCGCTCTTATTTGCGTATGTTAGCCACCATATATGCTTAGTCGCTGCTGCTGCGTCACCACTTTACCCCTTCCTTTCCCTTTAAGCTTTGCTAGTCTTGATACCCATGGTAATGGGATTGCTGAGTCCTCGTGGCTCACAGATTACTACAACAACAGTTGCAGGTACAGGTTTTGCGATGATCATGACGCGAGAGCGATGCTTACTTGCGTTGAGTTCTTCTTCTGCTTCTTCGATCAGGGGATAGGTTCCAGGTCGGCAGCCTGGGCTAGCAGGGTGGATGTTGTTTGAGTTTCTGTTTGTGATTCATCCGTAGTCGGATGATGCTCTGATGTATTATGATGTTGTACTCATGTGGCATTGTATGCCTCTTGTATGTATCCCCATATATTATGTAATGTTGATGTAATGATATCCATCTTGCAAAAGCGTTTCAATATGCGGGTCTATCCTTGGTGGGACCTTCGAGTTCCTTTTGGATAGGGTCGCATATTGGGCGTGACAAGTTGGTATTAGAGCCTCGACCGACCCTAGGAGCCCCCTTGATTGATCGTGTAGTTCGGCCGTTGTTGAGTCTAGAAGAAAACTATTTTCGGAGTCTAGTTATATCAGAGAGTAGGAATTCTTTTTACTCCTCATCCCCTTCGTCGCTCTGGTAAGGAATCGTGACGTAGGTGTTTCGAATTACTCCTCTTCCCCTTCAAAATTTTCTTTAGGATCACGCAGTTGGTTTTCCGATCGTTGTTCCTCAGTTCTTTTGATCCGGTGCAGTTCTCGTCAAGTCGACTCGAGCCTCTTCATTATTGAGTTCAATTCTCAGTTGTTTTTTCCCACCTACCCTCCCCTTCTTCTTCTCGGAACCGGAGTCCGTAATCGAGTATTCATCCTACTCGTGCAAAGTATTTGCTTTATTTCCTCAATGATTTCAACCGGTGTTTTCTCTTCAAGATATTCGTCGGTTTCCCCTTCCGAGTTGCCTTTGTTTTCCCGCCCTCCCACCCTTTTCTTCCCAGAGTTTGACTCTCTCTTGACCATCTATTTCATTCATATGGAGCCTCTTTAGTCTTTCGTAAATTATTTCAACCGGTGAATTCTCGTCACGGTGGACACTCTTCATCTCTTTTCTTCTCCGGTGGATCCAATTCCATTTTCGGTAGTGATTATATTCTTTCCCTCGGATCAAGTGTTCTCCTTTCTCGTGTGCCTCTCGCCAGTTTATCCTTCCAGAGTGTTCAAGACATCGCAGGAGATTCGTCTGTCTTTGAATTAATTCGAGGTTGTCACCTCATTCAAATATTTCAATCATTCCAGTGCATCATCTATCTATTCAACATCCTTCAATGGTGTTCTATTTTTGTGGGCCCTAACCCACAGGTCTTTTTCCAGGATCTTACCTGACTCTTCTAATTCCCTAGGAGTTATTCTCAAATTCTTTTCAAGTTTGACGTAAGAATGAATTTCATCAGTCAGATGCCTTTCAAGATCGATTTCAAATCATTTTCCTTTGTTGGCTCAACCTCTTCGCTTTTCGTTCTTCCGGAGTATCTCAGTAATTTTGGTGGTGTTTCTCGTCGTCATTTGAAGACCGAAGAAGAGTTTTTCCCCTAATTCTTGTCCATCCTCTCGAAGTTTCGTGGGTCTAGCTTCATATTATCTTCTCAAATTATTCCATTTGTCAGATATTCTTTTCTTACCCATCCGGAGTATGGCAGAAGTTGTATTTCCGTTTCTTTTCATCGGAGGCCATCATTCCAGTTATCGTTCTCTATTTATCCCGGTGCTTCGCTCAATTGTTCTTTAATCAGCTCATGATCTCTTTATTCTTTTGCATCTAAATCCCCTCGAGCATATTTGTTCTTCTAATTCTTCCTGGTGATTAAGTCTCTCTCATCAGTCATTTCCGAATTCTAACGGTGGTTCATTCAGATTCTTTGTTATCGTATCAGTCCATTCCTTTTTTCAATCCTACCGGTGGTTCATGAAGACTCTCTCAAGTTTTGTGCCATATCCCCTTAATCCTTTTCAAGAAGAATAAGTAGTATGCAAAATCCATTGCTTGTCATCAATTTAATTTGATGAAGGATAAGCATACAATAAATCTTATTCTTATTTCACCCAAGTGAGTAATCCCTTCCTTCGGAGTTTGTTCTTGAGGAATAAATTCTAGTTCCAAGTGTTTCATCTTTTCTTTTCCGGAGTTCAATTTCCTCAGCCATTTCGTCAGAACCTCCATCTAAATCTTCGCAACGCTCATCTTATTCGTTCATCCTTCATTTTATCTCGTCATCCTTTTGTTACCGGAGTTCTTCATGGTGGTTCGTCATGATTTAATTCATTCTTCAGGAGTTTCATCAAGATTTTGTTGTCGGAGTTCAAGTATTTTTTCTTCTCATCGTGAAGCGCAATTAATTCTCCTTATTCCTTTGAAATGGAGTTTTGCATTTCTCCGTTCTTCTAAGTTATCCAATCATTTCCGTTTGCAGCTGGTTATCACCTCATAATTTTGAGATGTTATCCATAAGTCCACGTCAAGCTTATTCTTTTCGTTGTTGATTTTCTCAACAACTCCAGTCAATCCTTCCTTCTAAGTTCTTTTCATTCCATTCTTTCAATTCTTCCGGAGGCTTTGTGTTGTTCCTCTCGTCAAGTATCGTTCCATCCTCTCTAGTTCATGTTCTATTCATCCATGTTTTAACCGGAGTGTTGTCTAAATCCTTTCAGTCTTATTCGTTTCTTATCTCGTTCTAACCGGAGTGCTTTCATAATCTATCTGATTCCGTGAGCTTTTGATTCTCGTCATTCTCGTCGTTCCTCTCTTTTTCTCGAGTGCTCTCGATTCTTTGCTTCTTCTCTTGAGTTCTTGGTTCACCTCTTCCCCTTTTCCCTTCCGTCTCGGTCCTAAGATCTCGGGACGAGATCTCTTGTTAGTGGAGGAGTGTTGTAACGCCCCGGTTCCGATGCACCAGGTGTCCGCCAGTTATTCGCCGTCGTTGCCATGTCATTTGCTTGCGTGTTGCATTTTATCATGTCATCATGTGCATTTCATTTTGCATACGTGTTCGTCTCATGCATCCGAGCATTTTCCCCGTTGTCCGTTTTGCAATCCGGCGCTCCTATGCCCTCTGGCGTTCCCCTTTCGTCTCTCATTGTGTGCGGGTATTAAACTTTTTCGGAATGGCCCGAGGTTTGCCAAGCGGCCTTGGTATAGCACCGGTAGACCGCCTGTCAAGTTTCGTGCCATTTGGAGGTCGTTTGATACTCCAACGGTTAACCGGGTAACCGTAAAAGCCCCCTTCTCTTTGCAGCCCAACACCCCTTCCAAACTGGCCCAAAACCCATCTAACTCCCCTCCATGCTCTCGGTCGTTCGATCACGATCGTGTGGGCGAAAACCGTGCTCCATTTGGACTCTCCTAGCTCCCTCTACCTATATATTTGTGACCCTCCCCCCTCGAAATCCCGCAGTCCAACCCTAGCAGATTCGTCCCCGCCGCCACCGGACACGTCCGGCCCCAGCCGGACACGTCCGGGTCACCCCACCGCCGCCAACCGACGTCCGCCACGTGGCAGCCGCCGCCGCCCCG
>NC_041389.1:328856388-328857704 GCF_002162155.2 Triticum dicoccoides
TGCCGCGCGCCGCCCGTGCCGCCTGGAGCCCGCAGCTCCTCGCGCCGCCCCGCGCCGGCAGCTCCTCGCCGCCCTCTGCCGCGCCTCCCCGTCGCCCCTCCGCCTCGACCCGGACCGGATCCGGCGAGACCCGTCCGGAGGAGCCCCGGATCCGCCATCTCCGGTCTCCCTGACGTCTTCCTCCTCGACTCCGGCAAGTTCTCCGGCGAACTCTGGCCCTGCATCGAAGTCCGTGCAAAATGAGGTTGACCCCCGAAAATCTGTTAAGTCCCAGATTTTTCGTAATTTTCATGCCATGTTTAACTTGTTTTGCTCATATCTTCTAGGTCGTAGCTCCGAATTAAATGAATTTTATATGTAACTTGACTAGAATCTCGTGTAGATCATCTTTGTGCATCTTAACTTGATGTTTAACAACTTGAACATAAGGTTTATTCAGATCTGGACCAACTTCGAAATTTGCATATGAGGACTTACCGGAATTGTTATATGTTGCTCCCGGCCTCATTTAAACTTGCCTTGATGTGTTGCTCTTGTTTGCATCATCTCTTGCCATGAGTAGCTTCATGTAGTCTTGTCATGCATCATGCTTGTTGTGCATCATGCCTTGTCCATGTGTGGTGTGTTTACTATGTCGTGTGCTTCTTTTCGATAGTTCATGTTTCGTTGCGATCGTGAGGATTCGTTCGTCTATGGTTGGTTCGGCTTCATCCATTCGTCTTCTTCAGGGACTCGTTCTTCTTCCTTGCGGGATTTCAGGCAAGATGACCGCTACCCTGGATCTCACTACTATTATTGCTATGCTAGTTGCTTCGTTCTATCGCTATGCTGCGCTACCTATTACCTGTTTATCAAGCCATCCCAAATTGCCATGTCAGCCTCTAACCTTTGACACCTTTCCTATGCAAACCGTTGTTTGGCTATGTTACCGCTTTTGCTCAGCCGCTCTTATAGCGTTGCTAGTTGCAGGTGAAGTTGAAGATTTCTCCATGGTGGACAGGATTTTGGTTGGGATATCACAATATCTCTTATATTATTAATGCATCTATATACTTGGTAAAGGGTGGAAGACTCGGCCTTTTGCCTAGTGTTTTGTTCCACTCTTTCCGCCCTAGTTTCTGTCATACCGGTGTTATCTTCCCGGATTTTGTGTTCCTTACGCGGTCGGGTGATTTATGGGACCCCCTCGACAGTTCGCCTTGAATAAAACTCCTCCAGCAAGGCCCAACCTTGGTTTTACCATTTGCCTCACCACCACCTATCCTTTCCCTTGGGTCGGCCAACCCGAGGGTCATCTTTATTTTAGCCCCCCCCCC
>NC_041389.1:328857833-328867289 GCF_002162155.2 Triticum dicoccoides
GCTTGTCTAAGTGTTGGTCCGAACTGAGCAACCTGCGGGGCCACCTCGGGGCAACTCGAGGGCTGGTTTTACTCGTAGCTTGACTTATCCGGTGTTGCCCTGAGAACGAGATATGTGTAGCTCCTATCGGGATTGTCAGCGCATCGGGCGGCTTTGCTGGTCTTGTTTTACCATTGTCAAAATGTCTTGTAAACCGAGATTCCGAGTCTGATCGGGTCTTCCTGGGAGAAGGTCTATTCCTTCGTTGATCGCGAGAGCTTGTCATGGGCTAAGTTGGGACACCCCTGCAGGGTATAATCTTTCGAAAGCCGTGCCTGCGGTTATAGGCAGATGGGAATTTGTTAATGTCCGGTTGTAGACAACTTGACACCAGATCCGAATTAAAACGCATCAACCGCGTGTGTAGCCGTGATGGTCTCTTTTCGGCGGAGTCCGGGAAGTGAACACGGTTTCTGGGTTATGTTTGACGTGAGTAGGAGTTCAGGATCACTTCTTGATCATTGCTAGTTGACGATCGTTCCTTTGCTTCTCTTCTCGCTCTTATTTGCGTATGTTAGCCACCATATATGCTTAGTCGCTGCTGCTGCCTCACCACTTTACCCCTTCCTTTCCCTTTAAGCTTTGCTAGTCTTGATACCCATGGTAATGGGATTGCTGAATCCTCATGGCTCACAGATTACTACAACAACAGTTGCAGGTACAGGTTTTGCGATGATCATGACGCGAGAGCGATGCTTGCTTGCGTTGAGTTCTTCTTCTGCTTCTTCGATCAGGGGATAGGTTCCAGGTCGGCAGCCTGGGCTAGCAGGGTGGATGTCGTTTGAGTTTCTGTTTGTGATTCATCCGTAGTCGGATGATGCTCTGATGTATTGTGATGTTGTACTCATGTGGCATCCGTAGTCGTTTGAGTTTATGTAATGTTGATGTAATGATATCCACCTTGCAAAAGCGTTTCAATATGCGGGTCTATCCTTGGTGGGACCTTCGAGTTCCTTTTGGATAGGGTCGCATATTGGGCGTGACATTCGCCTTCTTCACAGGCTCCGGGCCTTTCCTAAAAAGATGGTCTTCACAGGCATTCGCCTTCTTCACAGGCTCCGGGCCTTTTCCAAAAAGATGGTCTTCACAGGCATTCGCCTTCTTCACAGGCTCCGGGCCTTTTCCAAAAAGATGGTCTTCACAGGCATTCGCCTTCTTCATAGGCTCCAGGCCTTTTCAGGGGTAAAACCTCCGGAGGTGCTGGATGTTCCACACATTCTGGACTGGCACCCCCTCCTGAGTCTCCAAGCGCGCGGAGCCAGGCCTGGAATCATGAACAACCTTGAACGGGCCCTCCCACATGGGAGAGAGCTTATGAAGGCCCTCCCTAGAGAGAACCCGCCTGAGCACGAGGTCCCCTACCTCGAGAGTCCTGGGGTGGATGTTGCGGCAGTGGTATCGCCGTAGTGCTTGTTGATATCTCGCTGCTCGCAGTGCGGCTTCTTGGCGACGCTCCTCCCCCAGCACGAGGTCCATCGCCCGCATGGCGTCCTGCTGCGCTTCGTCGAACGCCAGGACCCGTGCGGATCGACGTCTGACCTCATGAGGGAGGACCGCTTCGGCTCCATAGACCAAGAAGAAAGGGGTCTCTCCAGTCGGCTTGGTTGCGGTCATGCAGATGGACCACAACACGGATTGGAGCTCGTCGTACCAGCCTCTGCTGCAAGCCTCTAGCTTCTTCTTGAATGTTCTGGTCTTGAGGCCCCTCAAGACCTCCGCGTTGGCCCGCTCGGCCTGGCCGTTGCTTCGGGGGTGCACCACTGAAGCGTACCATATCTGCGTTCCAAGGTTAGCACAGTATGTTTTGAATAGGTTGCTGGTGAACTGTGAACCGTTGTCGATGATGATGCGGTTCGGCACCCCAAACCGGCTCATGATGCCCTTGATGAACCTGACCGCTGAGCCCGCGGGGATGGTGCAGACGGCTCCCACCTCGGCCCACTTGGTGAATTTGTCCACGGCGACGTAGAGGTAGCGATAGCCCCCTGGTGCCCGAGGAAACGGGCCCAGGATATCAAGCCCCCAGACTGCGAATGGCCACGTGAGGGGTATGGTCTGCAGACCCCCCGCCGGCTGATGGATCTGCTTTGCATGGAATTGACAGGACTCACAAGCCTTTACGAGTTCGACGGCGTCATTAAGCGCGGTAGGCCAATAGAAACCGCTTCGAAATGCCTTGCCCACGAGGGTTCACGATGACGAGTGGTGCCCGCAGTCTCCAGCGTGTATGTCCGCCAGCAGCTCTTTCCCTTGCTCCCTGGAGATGCAGCGTAGGGATACATCATTTGGTCGCTTTTGGTAGAGTTCCCCATCCCTGATGCAGTAAGCTGTGGCCTGCCGCGCCACGCGCTCTGCTTCCTCCTCCTTCTCTGGCAAGATCCCTTGTGTCAGATAGCTCCGGAGCTCCGTGACCCAGCATCCCTCCCGAGGCTCCATTGTCAAGAGCAAACGCGCCCCCGAGGCCGGCCCGCAGACCGGGGCTCCCGAGGCTGGCGGCTGGGGGAGCTCCTCCCGAGGCTGCATCGTGCTTGACAGTGACGGCATGGCCGAGGCCTTGAAGAGCCGCTCCTCGAAGACGCCAGGCTCCTGAGGTAGTTGCCTGGACGCTCGTTTGGCGATGTCGTCGGCCTCCTGATTGGTACCACGGGGCACATGCTGTAACTCCAGCCCCCAGAACTGCTTCTCCATCCTGCGGACCTCCGCAAGGTAGGCTTCCATGTGCTCATCCCTTGGCTCGTATACTTTGTTGGAGAAGTTGACGAGGAGCAGTGAATCACCTTTGATGGTAAGGCGCTTTACTCCGAGGGCGGCCGCGGCCTTCAGGCCCGTTATCAGGCCTTCATATTCTGCTATATTGTTGGAGACCTTTTCTCCGTGTTGGAAACAGAGCTGCACGACGTAGTAGAGCTTGTCTTGGGTGAGAGATATAAGTACCGCGCCAGCCCCCGCGCCGTGCCTGGAGAACGCCCCGTCGAAGTACATGACCCAACCGTCCGGCGCCTCACTTCCCGGGGAGAGGGATCGATCCTCAACAGCCTTTAGGCCCGGCGCCTCTGTCCACTCTGCCATGAAATCTGCCAAGGCGGCCCCCTTGATGACTCGGGTCATGCTGAATTCGAGCTGAAATGCTTGCAGCTCAATGTTCCATTCGGTGACCCTTCCGGCTGAGTTAGGGCTTCAGAGCACTCTTTCCAAGGGGTACGCGGAGACAACCTTGATAGGGTGACCTTGAAAGTAGTGCCGCAGCTTGCGCGAGGCCACCAGTAGCGCGAGGAGAAGTTTCTGGCATGGGGTACCGTGCCCTCGCATCTCGTAACACCGTGCTGACGAAGTACACCGGGTGCTCGACGAGGCTTGGAGCGTTGGTGCTGGTGGCATCCTCTGGAAACCGTGGTGCTTCCTGAGGCGGCGAAGCCTCCAGAAGGTGGTTGCCTGGGGGAAGGGCCCTTCCCGCTCCTGGTGCGTTCCCCTGCGGCGGCTGATCTTTCTCAATCGTGGTAGTGATCTCTGTGAGTCCTTTTTGGTCCGGTTTTGCCTTGGCGCGGGCAGCTGCCGCGGCCTTGGTCCGACGCTCCTCCCTAACCGCCACCAAGGCCACGCTGGCTGAGTAGGGAGTGGCGGCAAGGTAGAGTACCAAGGGCTCTTGTGGGCGTGGGGCCACCATCACCGGTGGGCTGGTCAGGTATCTCTTGAGATCTTGGAATGCCTTGTCGGCCTCTTCAGTCCACTCAAAGGGCCCCTTTATCTTCATCAACTGGAAGAAAGGTAGCGCTCGCTCCCCCAACCTAGAGATGAAGCGCCCCAGTGCGGTCACGCGCCCGGTGAGCTTCTGCATCTCTCTGAGGGTCTTTGGCGGGCTCATGTCCTCGACCGCCTTGACCTTCTCCGGGTTGGCCTCGATGCCTCGGTGGGATACGAGGAAACCCAAGAGCTTGCTCGAGGGGACTCCAAACACACACTTCTCCGGGTTGAGCCTCAGGCTTACTGCGTTGAGGCTTGCAAAGGTTTCCTCCAAGTCTTGTATCAGGGTCTTGGCCTCGCGAGACTTTACTACAATGTCGTCGACGTAAGCCTCCACGTTCTTCCCGAGCTGCGGGCCCAAGGTGATGTGCATGAGCCGCTGAAAGGTTGCCCCCGCGTTGCGCAATCCGAAGGGCATGCATGTATAGCAGCATACCCCACACGGGGTCAGGAAGGCCGTCTTCTCCATGTCTTCCACCGCCATCTTGATCTGATGATACCCGGAGAAGGCGTCCAAGAAGCATAACATGTCACACTCGGCGGTGGAATCGATGATTTGATCGATGCGTGGGAGCGGGAAAGGATCTTGCGGGCATGCTTTGTTGAGGTTGGTGAAGTCGACACACATGCGTTCCTTCCCTCCCTTCTTTGGTACCACCACAGGGTTGGCCAACCAATCTGGATATCGAACCTCACGAATGACCCCTGCGACTTCTAGCTTGTGGGTCTCCTGGACGATGAAGGCCTGTTTTTCAGTGGACTGCTGCCTTGCTTTCTGCTTTAGGGGCGCACGTTGGGGCACACGTTGAGGTGGTGCTCGATCACGCCCCGTGGGATCCCTGCCAGCTGATCGGGCTCCCAAGCGAACACCTTCTTGTTTGCACGCAGGAAGTTGACCAGGGCTTCCTCCTGCTCGGGCCCGAGGTGGGCACCTATGGTGAAAGTGGCGCTGGTGGACCCGTCCTCATCGACGGGTATCTGCTTGGTCTCCGCCTTGTCTTGGGTGAACAATTGTTTCTTCTTGGCTGGTGCAGCCCCCTTGGGCTCTGGGGCCCCCGCGTTGGCGGGCTGTGCTGACGCCACCGTCTTGAAGGCGAGCTGGAGCGCTCGCAGCGCGTCCTCGGTATCCCCAGGCACGGTGAGGACTCCACTGCTCCCGGGCATCTTCATGAGGTTGTATGCTGGGTGAGTCGCGGCCATGAATTGGGCCAGCGCTGCGTAGCCGAGGATGGCATTGTAGGGGAGGCCGATGAGGGCGATGTTGAAATCGACCAGCTCCGTGCGGAAATTGTCGTAGGTGCCGAAGGTCACTGGGAGCCGGATCTGCCCCAAGGAGCTGGATGACCCGCCCCCCGATGCCCATGAAGGGTTGGCTCGGCCGCAGCCGTCCCCGGGGTATGCGGAGGATGTCGAAAGTTTCGACTGAAAGCATGTTGAGGCCCGCGCGAGGAGGGTCCTGGTGACAGCCACCTGGCAGATGGTGGGGGTGCACAACATCGGGAGCGCACCCGAGCAGGCCGAATTGGAGGGGTGGTCTTCCGAACTGAAGGCTAGCCTGGCCTGCGGCTCCGGCAGGTCCCGGGAAGCCCCTAGCCGCGGGGAGGCGGCGCCGACCTGGCGGATGAACGGCTTGACATGGTAACTAGAGGGCGGCGCCTGCGAGCCGCCCAGGAGGGCCGCGACGACCGGGGAGGCCGGAGCGGCATGGCGGGCGAGGAAGAGGTCGTGTGGCTTTTCCCAAGAGGCCACGAAGGGATGCAGGGGAGATACTCGTTGCTCGTTCCCCGCCGGGCCGGTGGCGGTGTTGATGGCGGGCGACGGGGAACGACGAGGGCGCGCGCCAATAGGAGCCGTCCGGGCGACTCGAGCAGCGTGAGCAGCCCGACGAGCGTCAGCCATGGACGTGACGGTCGGAGAAGAGCAGGGCGACGGAACATGAATTCCGGAGCACCCCTACTTGGCGCGCCAAATGTCGGATTCAGGGTTCCGGCAGACCCTTGAGGTTCGAACACTGGCGTGCGCGCGGAGGTTTCGCCTTCTACCTACCTGCTCCTCACCGAATCGCTAAGATCTAAACTACAAGTAGAACAACGCAAGAGACACAGGGTTTATACTGGTTCAGGCCACCATTGTGGTGTAATACCCTACTCCAGTGTGTGGCGTGGTGGATTGCCTCTTGGGTTGATGATGAACAATACAAGGAAGAACAGCCTCGCGAGGGTCTATTCTTGCGGTGGTGTTGTCCCTTTGGAGGGGTTGATTCTAGCTGCCTATCTTATCTCCAGATTCCTATCCAGATATCTCTACCTTGTGGGTGGCTAGTCCTATTTATAGGCGAAGGCCCTGGGCCTCTTCCCAAATATTGAGCGGGAAGGGCGCCAACAATTGGCCAATTTGAAGGGGAACATCTAGTACACTTATTCTGACTAAAGTTGGTCCTCGCCTGTCAAAGGCTCTGGTGGTGACGCCGACTTGGCCTCCACGGTGACCTCCATCCTGCCGTTGGACTGGTCTTGGTCTTGTTGCACCAAAATGGATGCCTTTGCTTGATGCCCTCGCCTGCGCTTGCTCCCCTTGCACCAAAGAGGAAAGAAGGACACTGCGCGGGCTGGCGCCCAACTGGCGCCCTTGGTCGTCATGGCTTGCATCATGGGCACCTTGCGAGGTACCCTGCCTTGAACTCTCCGCCTCCTCGTGAGCCAGCCTGACGAGGCCGTGCCTGAGGAAGCTCCTTGTCGTCCGACCCGCGAGGCTTGGCCCCTCGCGAGGGTCTTGAGCTTGTGTTGATGAAGATGGGCCGTGCTGGGCCCCCTTTGAGCCACGCCGCAGGCCGCAGGCAGGCAAGTCTGGGGACCCCCATTCCCAGAACGCTGACACAAGTATATGTTCCTACGACCATGAGATCATGCAACTCACTGACACCGGAGGAATACCTTGTGTGTATAAAATGTCGCAACGTAACTAGGTGACTATAAAGGTACTCTACAGGTATATCCGAGGGTGTCTGTTGAGTTGGCATGGATCAAGACTGGGATTTGTCACTCCGTACAACAGAGAGGTATCTCAGGGCCCACTCGGTAATACAACATCATAGTAAGCTTGAAAGCAATGTGACTAATGAGTTAGCCATGAGATCTTGTATTATGGGATGAGTAAAGAGACTTGTCGGTGACGATATTGAACTAGGTATGGGGATACCGACAATCGAATATCGGGCAAGAAACATACAGATATACAAAGGGAACTACATACAGAATTAGCAGAATCCTTGACATTGAGGTTCGACCGATGAGATCTTCGTAGAATATGTAGGAACCAATATGGTCATCCAGGTCCCGCTATTGGTTATTGACCGTTGAGGTGTCTCGGCCATGTCTGCATAGTTCTCGAACCCGCAGGGTCTACACACTTAACGTTTGGTGACGATATAAGTTTAGTTTAGTCATTATGGTGTTTATCGAAGGTTGTTAGGAGTCCCGGATGAGATCCCGGACGTGACGAGGAACTTTGGAATGGTCCGGAGGTGAAGATTGATATATTGGATGAAGGGTATTGGAGTCCGGAATTGTTCCGGGGGTACCGGGTGGTGACCAGCATCACCGAAAGGGGTTTCGGGGTGGCCCCGACAAGTGTTGGGGAGCCCCATGGGGCTGTGCACCCCTCACCCTTTCCCACGTAACCAGAAAGGGTGGGGGTGCTCCCCGAGGGCAGCCACCCCTTTGCCTTGGGCCAAGGCTCCAGTGGGGAGGCGCACCAAAACTGTCAGGGGGGTGGACCTCGGGCAGGCAATGGAACCATGATCCTCTTCAAAAATAACGGGGATGGCACCGCCCCTCAAACTGGCACGCGCTTGGCCGGGTCGCTCAAACCGGCCAAGCCCCGCAACCCGGCCAGACTCTCCGACCCGGCAAGATGCGTCGACTCGGCCTCAACAACTAGCGCAAGGCAGTCGAACCCGGCACCACCAAAGCTTCCTCAACAAGCCAACTCCACCCGTAGCGTGCTCCACAATCCGGCCACGGGTCAGCTCCCGCCCCATCCAGGCCGTACGATGGGATGAGTCTTAAATCAACGATGACCAAGGCAACAGTGCCCCGCCCATGGCTCTGGTCAGCCGGAGCATGGCAATAGTGCCCCTCACCTACCCGCTGACCAGGGCCGGCGTGGCTACAGTGCCCCCACCCTCAGCGCTGACGACAACAAGCGGCAACCTGATGGAGAGCCACTGTACATGACTCAACTCGGCCACGCCCTGAAGATCGACAAGACGGTGCATAGTCCCCCTAAGCCCGCAGGGCCCGCACCTAGGGGAACCCGGCGAACCACAAGCCCTCAGCGAGACCCAGTGTCGTTCCCCGGACACCGACAATCCAGACCCACCGACTTGTAACATTACCATTGTACCCCTGGGGGGTTGGTCCATAAAACCCCCCAAGATCCCACGCTCAAAGAGGCAGGTAATGAGAGAAAGGAAAGTAAGCACAGAACTAGCCACCGAAACAACAACACCAGAGAGAAGGAGCAGCCCGAGCCTTGGCCAGCTTCCTTCCTCCCACATACAGCTCCAGGAGCAACATTGTACTATTGAACATCCAACTACACTCGGTAGGACTAGGGGTGTTATCTCTCCAGAGAGCCCCGAACCTGGGTATGTCCGGCGTCCCACGCCCGCTCATGCCAACCTCGCCTCTGGAGCCCACCAGCGCCCTCGAGCCTCCTCCTCTCTTTAGCCATCCCTTGGCATCTACCGTGCGCCCACCACGACAGTTGGCGCCCACTGTGGGGCAGCTCGAGGAGCTGGCTAGGAGCATGCTTCAGACAGGGCCCTTCTCCTACTCCGATGAGTCCGTCGCGTTGGCGGACGACGTCGTCGGTGCGCTCGCCGCCTCCTTCGCCGTGCTGCGTATCTCCGATGCGTTCGCGGACGACGAGTACCCCAGCGAGGTGCTTAGCTACTCCGACTCCCCCCTCTCCCTCGGCTGTGGCATTTCCGCCGGGGCAATGGACGTCCATGTGGAGGTCTTCATCACCGGCGATGGCGCCTCCTCCTCGTCGAGCAAGACGAGGAAGGCCGCCGAAGCCAGGGCCGCAGCAGAATAGACCGAGCCATCTGATCCGTTGCGCGCCAGTGATGCAGAGCCTCCGCATCCCCATCGGCACCGACGTTGATGCCACCAACATTGCTGAGGCCCGAACCCAGCTCGAGGAAAGGCGCCAGCAGATGCTGGACCCGTCCGAGACGCTCGTCGCCACTCAGTGTTGCCTGGATGCCGCTCAGCTGGAGCGCAATGCCGCCTATGGATTCACGCCCGCCGCGGCCGAGGCAAGCCGGGTCGCCGACGTGCGTGCCCGGGAAGGAGCGATCGACCGGGCCCTTGGAACCGTCCCGACCGTCTACGAGACCCCAGCGAAGAACATGCGCGCTAGCCAGGCAGCCGCAGTCGGCCTGGACCAGCTGACGGGTGAGGAGCTGAAGGAGAGCATCGGGCGGATGCGCGAATTCCTCAGCGCGGCCAACACCCAGCAGGACCGCCTCTACTAGCTCGCCAAGCCGGCAGGATCCGGCTCCGCCCGCCTTGGCGGACCCAGCGAACTTCTACACACTGCTTCCTCGCCACCCTGTGAGGTGCACTCCGGCTGAGCCCGGACTCGGCGCGATCCGGCCGCCACAGCCGC
>NC_041389.1:328867549-328870692 GCF_002162155.2 Triticum dicoccoides
CGTGGCCTGGCCGCAAGTTGACTTGGCCCCTGCGCCATCGACGATGCCGATGCTCGCCACCGCCTCGATCAGCTCGCTCGCTCCCTGGAGGTGGAGGAGAGCGGCGCTATGGGGCCGGCGTGCTTCGGCCCACGCATCCGGGAGGAGCCCTTCCCCAAAGGGTTCATGCTCCCCCGCGACACCCCCAAGTACAACGGGACCATGAAGCCAGAAGACTGGCTCACCGACTACACCACGGCCATTGGCATCACCGGTGCCAATCGTCGTCTCGCCGTGTGCTACCCACTGCTCATGCTCGAAGGGTCGGCCCGCACGTGGTTGAACAACCTGCTGATGGGCAGCATCAACACATGGGTCAATTTCGAGGAAGCCTTCATCCGCAACTTCACGGGGACCTATAAGCGACCCGACCGCCCTAGCCAGCTCGCCATGTGTGTGCAAGGGCCTACGGAGACCGGTCGTGAGTACCTCGTGCACTGGACCGAGCTCCGGAACAGCTGCAGGGGCGTTCATGAAGTCCAGGCGATGCAGTAGTTCGTCAGCGGGTGCCGAGACGGCACCCTCCTCAAGCACAAGCTCTTACGCTCCGATCCGGCCACCATGGCCGCGCTCATGGTGACGGCGGACAAATATGCCAACGCCGACTCCGCCATGAAGACCCTGGTGGCGCTGAATGAGGCCGGCAAGGCGAAGCCGGTTCCCCCTCCGAAGCCGGCCGGCGAAAGCAGCCGGTAGCAGCATCACCAGAACAACAAGCGCAAGGCCGACCAGCTGGCGCAGCGCCACGACAACCGGCTCATCGCGGCCACCGAGCCCACGGCGGACCCGGCGGCGAAGCGCCGGGAGACCGGCAAGACGGCATGGCAACCCGCCATGAGTTTTGAAGAGATGCACGACGCCCCCTGCAAGCACCACAGCGACGCAAGACCCTCCACACACATGCTTTGGCAGTGCGCCATCACCAAGTGCATCATGCTGGGCGTCATCCCGCCTCCTCCGGCTCTGGCTCTAGGCACGAGACAGCCGCCTCCAGATCCACCGCCGCCTCCATCTCGCGGCACGATGCGCGACGACACCTACCCGGACCAGAACGCAACCTGCGTCGTCTTCACCAGCCTCGGCAACGACAAGCGCAACGAGCGCCTCCTTCGGCAGGAGGTGAACACCGTCATCCCGGCCAATCCGGAGTTCATGCATTGGTCGTATCGCCCGATCACCTGGACCCAGGAGGATCACCCGACGGTCATGCCGAGTCCGTGTGGTTATGCCCTCGTCCTCAACCCCACCATCGTCGCGCAGCACACATGCAAGTTTTCCCGAGTCCTCATAGACAGTGGCAGCAGCATCAACATCCTCTACCGTGACACGATGACCAAGCTCAGCCTCAAGGCCGAGGACCTGGAGCCGACCCAGACGATCTTCCACGACATCCTGCCCGACCTCTCCTGCTCTCCCATTAGCCGGGTCTGGCTCAATGTCCTGTTCGGTGACAGCAGCCACTTCCAACGCGAACCAATCTGGTTCGAGGTGGTGGACCTGTCCAGCGCGTACCACACATTGCTGGGCCGGCCCGCGCTCGCCAAGTTCATGGCGGTTCCCCATTACGCGTATCTGAAGATGAAGATGCCGGGTCCCAAGGGCCTCATCACCATCACCGGTGATTACCGCAAGTCCATGGATTGCGCCCGAGACGGCGCCAAGTTGGTCGAGTCATTGGTCATCACCGAGGAGTGGCGCCAGCTCGACCGGATCGTCGCCCTGGCAGACGAGGCCTCTGCTACGACGATCCCACCCTGGACCTGGCCGACGAGGCTAACTTCAAACCCTCCAAGGAGATCAAGAAAGTGAAGCTGAACCCAGAAGATCCCAGCTGTAGCAAGTACATTGTCGTAGGCGCCCGCCTCGACAGCAAATAGGAGGCGAGCTCGTCGACTACCTCCGTGAGAATCGGGATATCTTCGCATGGACCCCCAAGGACATGCCGGGTATCCCGAGGAAGTACGCCGAGCACAAACTTCACGTCCGCAAGGACGCCAAGCCTGTCCGTCAACCCCTACGATGATTTTCCGAAGAGAAGAGAAGAACCATTGGTGAAGAGGTCACCAAGCTTTTGGCAGCCGACTTCATAATGGAAGTGTTTCACCCCGAGTGACTGGTCAATCCAGTCCTTGTCCTGAAGAAGAACAAGACCTGACGCATGTGTATCGATTACACCAGCCTCAACAAGGCCTGTCCCAAGGATCCGTTCGCTCTCCCACGGATCGACCAAGTCATCGACTCGACCGGCGCCACCTTCCAACGCCGCATGCAGAAATGCTTGCTGCCACAACTCGGCCACAATATCCACGTGTACATGGACGACATCATGGTGAAGACCAGGAAGCACCTCACGCTCCTCGACGATTTTAAGGAAACATTCGCCAACCTCCGTGAATACAAGGTCAAGCTCAACCCGGAAAAATGCGTCTTCGGCGTCCCGGCCGGAAAGCTACTCGACTTCCTCGTCTCGGAATGCGGCATTGAGGCGAACCCGGAGAAGATCAAGGCCATCGAGCGCATGCGCAAGCTGGCTCGGCTGCGTGATGTCCAGAAGTTCACCGGATGCTTGGCCTCGGTTAGCCGGTTTCTAAGCCGGCTGGGCGAGAGGGCGCTACCCATGTACCAGCTAATGAAGAAGACGAGCCCATTCGAATGTAACGACAAGGCAGACGAGGCCTTCCAAGACCTCAAGCGCATGCTCTCCACCGCACCAGTCTTGGCTGTGCCGACCGACAAGGAGTCGCTATTGCTCTACATAGCCGTGACCTCGCGGGCGGTCAGCACAGTGCTGGTGGTCGAGCGACCAGAGAAGGGCAAGATCCAAGCCGTCCAGCGCCCAGTCTTCTACCTGAGCGAGGTGCTCTCCATCTCCAAGCAGAACTACCTGCACTACTAGATGATGTGTTACGGCGTGTACTTCATCGCCAAGAAGCTGAAGCAGTATTTCCAAGAGCATGTCGTCACCATGGTCAGCACGGCGCCTATCAGAGATATCATCGGGTGCCGGGATGCCTCTGGCCCGGTCGCCAAGTGGGCGATCCAGCTAGCCGACACACCATCCTCTATGAACCCCGCACCACGATGAAGTCACAAGCCCTAGCCGA
>NC_041389.1:328870977-328873456 GCF_002162155.2 Triticum dicoccoides
CACTAGCGCATGCATTTCGACGGATCCAAGATGTGACTCGGCCTAGGGGCCGACATTATATTGTCGTCCCCGAAGGGCGACCGGCTCCGCTACGCGCTCCAGATCCACTTCGCCGCCTCCAACAACGTCGCCAAGTACGAAGCCCTTGTGCACGGCCTCCGGCTTGCCAAGGAACTTGGCATCCGGCGCATCCTATGCTACGATGACTCAGACCTGGTGGTACAACAGTGCTCCGGTGAATGGGACGCCCGCGACTCCAACATGGCAAGGTACCACTTCCTCGTCCAGAGGCTATACAGATCCTTCGAGGGCTGCGAGTTCCTCCACGTCCCGTGCGTGGAGAACGAAGTAGCCGACACGCTCGCCAAGATCGCCTCGTCCCGACAAGCCATCCTGTCCAACGTCTCCCTCGAGCACCTGCGCAAGCCGTCCGTCAAGCCATCGCCGGACTCCGAGTCCATCCACGTTCCAGACGACCCGGCCGCACCTCAACCTGGCCCGGGGACTGCTGAACCCGACAAGGGGCTGCTCAGCTCGACCCGGCCACCATCGCCCCGGACCCGGCCATCGCCATCCCCGACCCGGGGGCTGCCCAAACTGGCTCGGGGGCTGCCGACTCGGAACCCACCCTGGTGACCGTCTTCGCCGTGGTCACGGCTCCATCTTGGGCCCTCCCAATATCAGAATTCTTAGAGAACGGGGTTCTCCCCATGGACGAGACCGAAGCCCAGCAAGTGCAGCGCCGGGCATCCGCCTACAGCATCATCAAAAACGAGCTCGTCAAGCGCAGCTCCACCGGCGTGTTCTAGCACTGCGTCGAGCAAGAACAGGGCATCAACATCCTCCTCGACATACATCAGGGTAAGTGCGAGCACCACGTCGCATCACGATCCCAGGTGGCCAAGGCGTTCCGCCATGGTTTCTACTGGCCCACGACACTCCAAGATGCTGAGTCGCTCGTCCTCAAGTCCGAGGGATGCCAGCGTTTCAGCAAACGCAGCCACCAGCCGGCGTCAGCACTCTGCACCATACCGATCGCCTAGCCCTTCGCGGTCTGGGGACTCGACATGGTGGGACCCTTCAAAACCGCTCGAGGAGGAATGACGCACATGCTGGTGGCAGTAGACAAATTCACCAAGTGGATCTAGGAAAGACTAATCAAGAAACTGGATGGGCCAATAGCCGTTCGTTTCATCAAGGACATAGTGGTGCGCTACGGCATGCCGAACAACATCATCACAGACAACGGTACCAACTTCGCCAAGGGCGCGCTCGAGCAATACTGCTTTGTCTCCGGCATCCTCCTCGACCTGGCCTCCATTTCACATCCGCAGTCCAACGGGCAGGTCGAGCGGGCCAACGGACTCATCCTCTCCGGCGTCAAGCCACAACTCGTCGAGCCACTCATCCGCTCACCCGGTAGCTGGCTTGACGAGTTGCCGGCCGTTCTCTGGAGTCTCCGCACCACGCCGAATCGGTCGACCGGGTTCACCCCATTCTTCCTCGTCTACGGAGCCGAAGCCATCATCCTGACCGACGTCGAGTTTGACTTTCCGCGCGTCGTGATGTATACCAAAGCCGAAGCCAGAGAAGCCCGCGAAGACGACGTCGACCTGCTCGAAGAAGCATGCCTCCTGGCACTCAGTCGTTCGGCCATCTACCAGCAAGGCCTAAGGCACTACCACAACAAGAAGATCAAGCCCCTCGCGTTCCGTGAGGGCGACCTCATCCTCCGGCTCGTCCAAGAGCAAGCAGGCGAGCACAAGCTGTCCCCTCCATGGGAGGGCCCATTCATCATGACCAGGGCCTTGCACGACCGCAACGCCTACTACCTCATCGATACACGCAAGTCAAGGAAGCGCAAGAAGGACACCACCAGCGAAGAAACGACCTGGCCGTGGAACACGGAACTCCTCCGACCATTTTACAGTTAGCCGCACGAGTGTATGTATCGTCGCCTTTTGTAAACGCATGAAACTATGGGGTTCTCGAACGAGACTCGGGGGCTGCCTTTTGTCGACCAATTTATTGTGTCCCTATTTTCCTGCATCACTATGCCACTGAACCCGGCCACTGGTCCGACTCACTCGACCCAGGCGCTCGGGGGCTGGCGGGCTCGGTCGCCACCCCGCCACCTTACTTGGTGATTCCTGATACAGTTAGGATGCCGCGGTCCCCCACTTCGCCCTAAAGCCACAGATCCAGCTTTGGTTGTCGGCTGGAAAGCACAACGGGCCAGAGCTCCTTTACGCTTCATACGCTAAGTCAAAGGCTGCCGGGTCGATCAACCTGGCCCGCCGCTCATCAAATAAACAGCAGCACGACTGGCTGCTCGCCAACCGGCTTCGCCGGATTGCCGCCAGCCGGCCCAGTGGGTGTTTCGCTCGTGCTCAACCTTTCGAAGGGCCCAAGTCCTGCACGCTCCTCCCAAAGAATCGAACTCCTTGTCATGGACCGGAGCCTCGACCTTCTGACTCGC
>NC_041389.1:328873705-328886486 GCF_002162155.2 Triticum dicoccoides
AAAGGAAAAGCGCATGAAATCGGTCCAAAAATGGAAGGCAAGAGCGAAAACACTCACGACATTTGCACACAAATATTTAAGAAAAGGCCCACGACGCGAGTTCATTACACCCTAAAAGCCCCCAGTGGGTGGGTGGACCTGCTACTTAACAAATTTTACATAGAATATCTCAGGCATCTCTAGCGCCGCATCGCGATGTCAACGGCTCTCCCCTGGCGGCCTCCGTGTCCAGCGAGGCGTCGGTGTCCTCCTCGGAACCTCCATCGCGGTAGACGACTGTCTCCTCCGAGCTCCCCTTCGGATCATGGAGAAGCAAGCCGTACTCATCGCCGACCACGACCCTGCCGTCTTCCGTCCGCTCTAGGTGGAACTCGTCGTGGAAGGCGAACTCGGCGATGTAGCTGGCCCGGGAGGCAATCCGGCCGGCTTGCTCCTACAAGAGCTGCTCCGAGCCAGCCCGCTGGCCCATCAACGTGTCTAGCTGCAGGTCCGGATGCCAAGACAGCATGAACCGAAGCGCCATCTAAGCACCGGCACGAGCAGCGGAGACGCGCTACTCGTGAAGCCGGTCCGGCCCCATCTCCAGCCAACACGCCAGGCGCGTGAAGCTGCTCGGCTCGACGGAGTCCGGCCAAAGGGCCGACGTCATCGCGGTGCCGGCCTGGGACAGCTGCCCCATCTGCGTTCCCAAGACCCGCATGCGGGCCTCAGTGGCGGCGATGATCTCTGGGAAGGTCCACGCCACCCGCGGATTCGTCCCGGACCCAACGACTCTGGTAGAGTCGCGCTGATAGCGGACGGCTTCCTCCGCCAGCCGATGCGTCTCCGGGAAGGCCCCTGCCACAAAAGGAGAAGCATATTAGAAGAAGAACAACAAGGATGAAAGGCTAGATCCCAAACCGGCAAAATGCAATAAAAAGCACTTACTGGAGAAGGACTCTTCCAGGTGCTGCGCTTCGAGCAACGTACCACGCCGTTCCCATTCAATGGCGTGGTCGCGCTCCTCGAGCGCCTTCTCCAGATCGGCCGCCTTGGGAAGGGCCGCCTTTAGCTCGGCGTCCTTGTCGTTGGCCGCCTTCTTGGCCGCCTCACGACGACGGGCCTCGTCCTGACGGGCCCCCTCAGCTATAGTGACCTGCCCCCACAGGCGATCCACCTCGGCCTGGAGCCGGCCCTTGTCGTCGGCCAGCTGGCCACGCTGCTGTTCCACCTCCACCACGGCCTGCTGCGCCTCCACCACCTGGGCGGATCCGCCTTAAGAAGCTCCACCTCGGCCTCAAGGCGGCTCTTGTGACCTGCCAGCTGCTCGTGCAGCCGATTGGCCTCGTCGAGAGACCACCAGGCCGCGGCCGCCTCCGTCCTCGCCTGCGCCGCCTCGATGCCAAGACGGCCGGTGTCGGCAACGTGCCGGTCATAGTGATGACCGGCCCAGAGCAGACGAGTCCGCCAGGACAGCACCTCGGCTGCGAAAAAGAAGGATTCAGCAAAAGAGAAAGCAAGACTTAAGATTTGGCCCAGCTATTACACAGTTGGCCCGAATCTCGGGGGCTACACCCAGTGGGTGCGCTAGCGCGCCCCCACTAGAAAAAGAGCACAAGGATACCTACGGTGACGCGAAGCTCCTCCTCCTTGACGGCGAGCTACTCCTTGAGCTCCCGGTGCTTTCCCAGGAGACGGTTGTAGGCGGCGACCCGGAAGGGGTCGAGATGCTGAAGAAGGCAGAGGTCAGAACAAGGCCAACACTCTAAAGATTCGACCCAACTACTATGTAGTTGGCCCGAACCTCGGGGGCTACACCCAGTGGGTGCGCTGGCGCGCCCCCACAAAGAAGAAATTGCAAGAAGGGAAAGGCTTACCAGAACGGTGCGCTCCAGGTCGCGCGTCCGCTCCACCTCGGCCTGGGCTAAGGCCTCGAGCCGGTCCGTCCGGCTATGCAGGCGGCGGCTGACAGCGTCCAGTGCCGCCTCCTCTTGTGTCTGAGGCTCGAAGGCCACGGCACCCCCGGTCTGTGCCGGCTGTGACGCGGCGGCCCAGCGCCCTCCCTGCCGGGGCACCAAGGTGTGCTCCCCGCTGGCCGCTCCCAACGCGGCCAACACCTCCTCCGATGCCCCTCCCGGCGCCGTCGATGACCGGGACGCCCTGCGTCGCCATCTCCGTTCTGGACACTAGGATGGACTGCAGTGCCACCACCGGCACAACTACCGAGGTGGCCTTCGGCACCGCCGCCCACGATGCGTCCTCCAAAACCGGCGGTGCCTCCGGCACAGCCTCCCGCAGCGCCTCTTCCAAGACGGCGCCACCTCCACCACCATCGGGCCCCGCTCGCTCGACTACGTCGACCCGCGGCGGGGTATCATCCTCCACCTCCACGGCCTCCCGGTCGAGGATCACCACCTCAGCCCGGCCTACACGGCCGTGCTCCCTCACGGACGAGGGCTCAAAGACCGTCGCCGCCACCACTGTGCCCTCCGGCATCTCGCGCCAGGCCGGCTCCACACCGGCTCGCGCCCATGCCACTGCCGCCTCCAGCTCCGCCTCGGCCCTGTTCCTGTCTCGCCAGGCCAAGCCTTCGGCGTCATTCGGATCCAGGCTGAGGTCCGAGTCGGCCCGTCCCTCCACATCGTCCTGGTCGGCGAGGTCGGACCGGCTCCTGCAGAACGTGGCCCCTTCGGTGGCCGCGGCGTCTGCCATCGCCCTCGCAAGCGCGATTGCTGACCTGAAGAAGAAGACAGAATGAGCAGAAAAGAAACAAGGCAAGGTCAACAATCCGAATGTGTATGGGAGATAAAGCTTACCCCGACAAGACCGGGACCGGCGTTGGCCTCCCGTGCCCGGCGCCGCGCTTCCTCTTGGCCGGCCTCCCGGCCCTGGCCAGGTCCATCGTGCGCTTCGGGACCCGGGGTCGTGGCAAAGAGAGAAAGCTATAGCTGAGAAGGCAGCAAAGATGCCAAGTGCTAAAGAAGCTTCAGAAGTGTTCCTCAAGTCAAAGCAAGACCATCTTGGATATCTTATTCAAGCAACCTTGAGAACTGAGAAAGGACTGGCCACCCTGACTCAGAACCAGGAGAGCTTGGAGAGGAACATTGAAACCAAATTATATGATCTTGACTTGAAGGTAACTGAAATTTAGGCAACAGTTGAAGAGGTCTGCAGTAGTGCCAGTGCCAGACACAAGAGTAACAGCTTCAGCACCTGCAGCCACAGCTCCTGTTGCGCCTCCAGTGGCAACTCCACCAGCTCCATCAACTTCCACTGATGTTTTCGTCCTTGGAGTCTGCTCAACACCTCCTCCTAAAGATCAAGCCTAGAGAGTCGCATAGCACTATGCAATTTCAAGCTTTTTGGTAACTTGTTGCCAAAGGGGGAGAAAGTGTATAGATCATAGGCTTCGGAGAGAGAGAGAGAGCTTTGCTTCTTTTGCTACTTATTTGCTTTGCTTGCTTGGTTCAGATACTTTATGTTTATGTGTATGAGATACTCTATATGGTCATGTGTTTGATCATATCATGCTTAATGCTTGTGCTTGGATGACGACATTATCTATCTCTTATGTATGATCATTCACTTTGCCTTGGTGATGAGTGATTGTTCCTACTTTTTATCATTTTGAGCTCTCCACCAAGATGTATGAGACATGGAAGAGTAACCCATGATCCTATTTAATTGTGCATTTGCATTCAAAGGCAAATTTTAAATAGTGCACAAATTTAGGGGGAGCTCTTCCTTATCACATACTTCTCAAAGCGACGATGTGTTTCATTCTTATTATTATTTGTCGAAGCTTTGATCTATATGTTGTCATCAATTACCAAAAAAGGGGAGATTGAAAGTGCAACTAATCCTTGGGTGGTTTTGGTAATTCTTAACAACATATAGTTCATTGAACTAATGCTCTTTCAAGATGATCATTTCAGAAAGTTCAATGATTGGCATGGCATGGACTAGAGATGTGGACCCCTCAAAATGCTAAGGACACATATTGTCAACAAGCTCAAGACTCTACATTTTTATTTAAGTGATCCAAGATCACATTGAGTCAATAGGAAAGCCAATACTACTAAAAGGGGATGATGTGTTGCTTAATGGCTTACTTGCTCAAAATGCTTAGTGATATGCTCCAAAAACCCTCAACCACTTTCTCATTTCCACATATGTCCTAGACCTAAAAGTCAAACTCGGCCCCAACAATTTGATCTATCCTGCATCACCGAGTTTCATTTGACATAGCCACTGCCACAAACCCTAGTCACTTCAGTTTCACTGATAGGGATCTCGGTCTCACCGAGATGGGATTGCAAACTCACTATTTCCTTTTTGTAACATTTCGGTCCCACGGAAATGAGTGAATCGGTCCCACCGAGTCTGCAATGCAAATTCCCCGTTTCCTTTTTGTAACATTTCGGTCCCACCGAAATGAGCGAATCGGTGTCACCGAGTTTGCCTGACCAACTCTCTATGTGCCTATTGCTGAAATCGGTCACAGCGAGATTACGTTATGCCCTAATGATACGTCTCCAACGTATCTATAATTATCAATTGTTCCATGCTATTATATTATCCATATAGGATGTTTTATATGCATTTATATGTTATTTTATATGATTTTTGGGACTAACCTATTAACCTAGAGCGCAGTGCCAGTTTCTGTTTTTTCCTTGTTTTTGAGTTTTACAGAAAAGGAATACCAAACGGAGTCCAATGGACGTGCCAATTTTTGATGATTTTTTATGGACCAAAAGAAGCCCCAGAGTAAAAGAGTTGGGCCAGAAGAGTTTTGGGCTGCCCACGAGGGTGGGGGGCGCGCCCACCCCCTGGACGCGCCCCCTATCCCGTGGACGACTCAGAGACCCCCTTGATGTGAGACCTACACCAAAAATTCATATAAATACAGAAACCTCCGGAAAATAACCTAGATCAAGAGTTCCACTGCCGCAAGCCTTTGTAGCCACCAAAAACCAATCGGGACCCTGTTCCGGCACCCTGCCGGAGGGGGGATCCCTCACTAGTGGCCATCTTCATCATCCCGGCGCTCTACATGACGAGGAGGGAGTAGTTCACCCTCAGGGCTGAGGGTATGTACTAGTAGCTATGTGTTTGATCTCTCTCCCTCTCGTGTTCTTGATTTGGCACGATCTTGATGTATCGCGAGCTTTGCTATTATAGTTGGATCTTATGATGTTTATCCCCCTCTACTCTCTTGTAATGGATAGAGTTTTCCCTTTGAAGTTATCTTATCAGATTGAGTCTTTAAGGATTTGAGAACACTTGATGTATGTCTTGCATGTGCTTATCTGTGGTGACAATGAGATATTCACGTGATCTACTTGATGTATATTTTGATGATCAACTTGCGGGTTCTGTGACCTTGTGAACTTATGCATAGGGGTTGGCACACGTTTTCGTCTTGACTCTCCGGTAGAAACTTTGGGGCACTCTTTGAAGTACTTTGTGTTGGTTTGAATAGATGAATCTGAGATTGTGTGATGCATATCGTATAATCATACCCGCGGATACTTGAGGTGACATTGGAGTATCTAGGTGACATTAGGCACTACAAAAAAATACACTTCCGTGATGATACGTGTTTGTCATAGTAGGTCGCGTTTTTTGTCATGCATGTACATCCATGACGTATGACAGAATCAAGATAGTCATACCTGTGCTGCCATAGAAGTGTTCCATGACATTACCAAAATTATCATCAGGAAGTGTGCACTTCCATGACGATAAATCGCGCGTCACAGAAGTGCTCTCGTCATGGGTGACCGACACGTGGCATCCACCGTAACGGAATGCCCTTAAGCTATCGGGTCGGGTTTTGGATCCGATAACCCGTTAGTAGCCCAGACCAATGGGAAATTTCCACGTGTAAAATTCTGATTGGCTGAAGGGAACACCTGTCAGCTCGTCAGTGGGCCAGATGTCGCCGTCCATTGGAGGAGACATGCCGATGATACGTCGACACGTGGCAGGGCCCAACAGAGGCCCATATAGGTTAAAAAGCCTGACCCAGTCAAAGGCCCATAGTACTTAATCAGGTACTAGTGGACCAGCCCAATAACATCCTGCTTAATAAAGGCCCATTTACGGCCCGAAGCCAGATCTGGCCCGTTAATTGTTCGGCCAAAATTTGGGCCCATTTACGTCCCGAAGCCAGATCTAGCCCGTTAATTGTTCGCCCAATACTTGGGCCCATTTGCGGCCCAAAGCCAGATCTGGCCCATTAATTGTTCGTCAAATATTTGGCCCAACTACGGCCCATTAACTTTCGGCCTGTTAGAGGCCTGATGTAGACATGGGCCCATTTCAGCCCGGTGTGACTTTCGGCCTGTTTGAGGCCTGATGTAGACATGGGCCCATTTCATCCCAGTGTGACTTTCGGCCTGGGAATGGCCCGTGCTGCCCATGGGCCATATATGGTCCGACGGGACATCGGGCCCACTAACGGCCCATGCTAAAGGTGGCAACAGTTAAGCCCAACGTGACTTTGGGCCTGTTAAAGGCATGTCACGTAATTCGACCCGTTGATGCCTATACTAAGCTTTCGGCCTCTTAAAGGCCCATGATATCAGTGGGCCAACTAAGGCCCGAGATATGTTTCGGCCTGGTAATGGCCCGTGAGCTAACTGGGCCCAAAATGGCTCGGTCTACATTTTAGCCTGCTGAAGGCACTACAAAAAAATACACTTCCGTGATGATATGTGTTTGTCACAGTAGGTCGCGTTTTTTGTCATGCATGTACATCCATGACAATTTTATGACAGAATCAAGATAGTCATACCTGTGCTGTCGTAGAAGTGTTGCATGACATTACCAAAATTATCATCACAGAAGTGTCCACTTCCATGACGATAAATCGCGCGTCATAGAAGTGCTTTCGTCAAGGGTGACTGACACGTGGCATCCACCGTAACGGAACACCGTTAAGCTATCGGGTCCGGTTTTGGATCCCTTAACCCGTTAACAGCCCGGACCAATTGGGATTTTCCATGTGTAAAATCATCATTGGCCGCAGCAAATACGTGTTGCCTCACCGTTGGGACAGATGTCCTCCACTCATTGGACAGGAGGCGCCTATGGTAGGTCGACACGTGGCACGGCCCAACAGTGGCCCATTCCGGTGAAAAGGGTCAGCCCAGTAAAAAGTAGCAGGCCGGCCCATATAAGGCCTACTTGTGTCAGCTCCATTTAAGCCCACGGGCCATACGAGATGGCCAATTCGGCTCGTCAACGGCCCGTTAAAGATTTGACATCATTGCAGCCCATCGTCAGTTCGAGCTTGTTAACAGCCCGCTATATATTTGGGCTCAATATCGGCCCGATGAGATTGCGGCCTGTTAACGACCCATTTAATGGATGGGCCAATTTTCAAGATGTACATCTTTCGGCCTTTTAGCGACCCATTTAAATGTTGGGCTAATTTCCGGCCCGGTGTGTCTTTCAGCCGATTGACGACCCATAAATCTGATGGGCCATTTGTAGTCGGACCTGAATTTCGGCCTTTTAGCGGCCCATTTAAGTGTTGGGCCAATTTCTGGCCCGGTGTCACTTTCAGCCTGTTGACGGCCCATAAATCAGTTGGGCCATTTGTAGTCGGACTTGAGTTTTGGCCTTTTAGCGACCCATTTAAGTGTTGGGCCAATTCCCGGCCCTGTGTGCCTTTCGGCCTCTTAACGGACCATAAATGAGTTGGGCCATTTGTAGTCGGACCTTAGTTTGGCCTTTTAACGGCCCATGCCCGTGATGGTCCAATACCAGCCCGGTTTCTCTTTCGGCCTACTAAAGGCCCACAACACAGTTGGGCCATTTACAATACGACCTCACTTTCGGCCTCTTAGCGGCCCATGCTCTTCATGGTCCAGTACAAGCCCGCTGTCTCTTTTGGCCTCCTAAGGGCCTACAGTATAGTTGGGCCGTATGTAGCCCAAACTTAGTAACAACCTGTTAACGACCCGTCAAATAAATTGGGGCCACCTGTTGCCCGCTTTGATGTCGGCCTGTTAATGACCCGGGAGGTAAGAGGGCCGACCATTAACTTTCGGCCTAGTAATGGGCTATTAACTTAATGGGCCCACTAAAGTTCGTACATGTATTTAGGCCAAATTAGATAATTTGAGCCCATTACGACGAGCAATTATGCATAGGACCAAAACCGATCAAGCAAAGGTATGGCATATAAGGAATAACATTGCACATCCAGCATATATTACAGGAAATTACATCCACTGGGCAATCAAAGATTGATGCCAGTGCAAATAAATGAGCAGAACCTAACCATCTACAACGTCATAATCTGCAACCTCACCACAGATGACACCCATAAGCATGTGGGCAAGTTCTTGCTGCTTTGCTACACTGTCTCTGAAAACATTGATCAGTTGTTGTGTCGCACGAATCTGCACCTCTGATTCATCCACCATTTCCATCATTGCTTCAGCCATTAATTGGTTCACAAACATACATTTATTCCGTTGCATTCGAGACAGAGGATACTGAACATATTCAGATGGCGATTTTGGCAGGCTTGTATTATTGATAGTGGAGAGTGTCTCGACCACTGCATAATAACATAAATTAGGACAGGAACCAAACATATTAATCATGAGTTATTACCATATTACCTGGCCTAGATTTACTGGAAAGAAACAATGGGGTTGCCTTGCTATTTTCAGAGTTTGTCTTCTTATCTTCAGCAGCCTGCACAAAATTAACACACTAGCATTGCTATCATTGGCCAAGTCAGATAATAGGAAAGCAACATTGACACAATGAACGTTTAGGCAACTAGCCTACACCAAATTAACACAATATGGCACATCTATCATTAGCCAGGTAAGGTAGTACGAAAGCAACATTGACACAATAAATGAACGGGCAACCAGAGAAGCACTACAATTCAGTAATGTGCATGATATGAGATAGTACATTCATGCAGCTCAGTATGCAAAACTACCAGGCAGTTTTCCTTACAAAAATCAACATTGGCGCCTTTAACATTTTGCTACAACTAATTTTAGATCAGATAAAGGTTAGATTCATGCCGATTAACAAAATACATGTTGATGTAAAAATTATAGTGATATACAATAGGTACTTACATCAGCATTGCAGCACAGAGAATTCCCGCAAGATATTTTCCTCGAATACGATCCCAATGGAGGAATTCTTCTATCGTTTAACCTTATTTTCTAAAAGAGAGATGGGTAAGAAACATGTACAAAATATGATCAGAACGCTATAAAGTTTCATGATGCGAGGATATGCACGCGCTTCTTAGAATGGAGTTGACAATCTTTTGCTGGACTGGAGCAGACTAGTTCTTTGGCCACTTGAATCTGCTTAATATCAGTGGGAGTTGGGTTTCTCTGTGCTGGAGCAGTATCTATGAAAAATGGAGTTCGTTTATTATCTCCTGGCGTTTGGATCTTTTGCAAATACCTAGTTTGTAACCCTTCAAATTCTAACATAGTCGTCTTCCCCTTGCATGCCTTATATAGAAGAATGGTGATTCAGTTATAAAACATGCTACATCAGAGATGGAATAGGTACTGAAGAATAGAAAGGCATGACATATTGACATGTATTCCCTCCATCCGGAAATAAATGGATGGGCATATTTCAGTTCTAGATACATCCAGTTTTATCCATTTCTGCGACATTTAATCCGGATGGAGGGAGTATGATGTAAGATCTAGGGATACGACAGGACAACACAGTAAAAAAACACTGAAAAACCCACTGCAGAACCAAAGTATTCGAACCCACTGATATGAGATAGTACACTCATGCAGCTCAGGATGCAAAACTACCAGACAGTTTTCCTTACAAAAATCAACATTGTGGCCTTTAATCATACATTTTGCTACAACTAAATTTAGATCAGATAAAGGTTGGATTCACGCCGATTAACAAAATACATGCTGATGTAAAAATATAGTGATATACAACAGGTACTTACATCTACATTGGAGCACAGAGAATTCCTGCAAGAATCTTTCCTCATAAACGATACCATTGCAGAAATTCCTCTATTTGTTAAGCTTATTTTCTAAAAGAGAGATGGGTAAGACACATGTAGAAAATATGATCAGCATGCTATAAAATTTCATGATGCAAGGATACGCACACGCTTTTTAGAATTGAGTTGACATATTTTTGCTGGACTGGAGCAAACTAGTTCTTTGGCCACTGGAATCTGCTTATTATCAGTAGGAGTTGGGTTTCTCTGTGCTGGAGCAGTATCTATAAAAACTAGAGTTGGTTTATTATCTCCTGGCGCTTGGTTCTTTTGCAAAGGCCTTGTTTGTAACCCTTTAGATTCTAACATAGTCGTCTTCCCCTTGCATGCCTTGTATAGAAGAATGGTGCTTTAATTATAAAACATGCGATAGCAGAGAGATGGAATAGGTACTGAAGAATAGAAAGGCATGACATATTGACATGTATTCCCTCCATCCAAAAAAATGGATGGGTCTAGGCGTATTTCAGTTCTAGATACATCCTTTTTTATCCATTTCGGCAACATGTAATCCGGACGGAGGGACTACGGTATAAGAGCTAGGGATACGACAGGACAACACAGCAAAAAAACACTAGGTTAATGTAAAACTATATGCTAGCGGAATACATACAGAAGTAACTAAGTCAACATACATGTGTATGATTGGGAAAATAAGATGGCATTGCAACAGAGCACTAGAACATCACTTCAATGTAAAAAAACATGGTATGGCAGACAGATGAAGTACATACTGATGAATAACAATGCATAAGATATTCAGAAGCATGATGTCCAAATTAAGCAGATGACATTGCGATAGACTAGAATGACTGTACTTGAATTTGAAAACATGTTATCATGAATGGAATAGGTACTGAAAAACAGGAAGGCATGACATATTTACATGCATGATCAGCATGCTAAGCACATGGCATTGCAACAGAGTAGATACACTCCAGGACATTATATGCATGTTGTACCCATATCACATGCCAAGTTAGAGCAAGGACCTTGTGGGGTGAAGAGGATTCATCATATTTCTGCAAGTCTTCTGAAGAACTGCCTTTACATGTTCGATCATATTGGGTATCATTGACATCAAGTTTATTGGCCTTTACATTGCTCCGTGAGGTTCTTGTGGATACATCAGTGTGTGCAATTATATCTCACATGCATGGAAGACAACTAGTAGTTAGATTTATGTAATGAGTGCATGTAGGAGACGACATAAATAGTAGGACTCGGGTTAACTAGCAGCAACAGGTCTCATAAACTAAAGGGAGAACACAGATGAAAGCTACAGAATATGTATCATTTGTACTCAAAATTAACTAGATGGCACACAAAAGTATTAAAGAACAACATAGGTAATACTAGAAGTGGTATAATACTATAATCTCCAGCCTGTGGGATAGCATTGGCTGATGGATGATAACTATGGAACAACGTTACCTAAAGAACAAGTATCTTAGCTGAACTATGGAACAGCGTGAACTCCTGAACAAGACCCGTAAGAGATCAGCATGAATATACAGTGAAATGTGATGATCTATTTTCCATGCTTAGATGAATAACAACACCATAAATGTTGCACACAAGTAAGATGAGGGCACAACCTATCTAGCTGCCATCCATAGGAGTAAGCATCATGTGCTGACTTGTCGATGGCCCTGCAGTTGTTGTGGTTGTCCATGTCGGGCACGCGCATTCGATGTAGGGAACTGTTGAGTGGGGACTATAGCTCTCTTCTGGTGTATGCTTCCCTTGTTGGAGCAGCTGCGGTGAGTCGGAAGACGGTGTGTCTGAAGATGCAAATAACGCATAATGTTAAGAATGACATATCTCTTTGATCTGAAGAAATACACTAAGAGATCAACAGCAAGGTACGAGAGTGGTCACACGTCTGTTGACTGAAGACTAAATTGGGGTCACATGATTTTATTTTATTTTGGTACTGTCCGATCTACGCCGGATGGCTTGATGGCCGTCTTGTGCCTCCCGGCTGACACTGTTCGGAATCTTCCCCGAAGAGGCAGCGACCAACGGCAGAGCAGCCTGCCTCCGCCATCCATGGCCCCGGCCAAAACCCCGCTCCCCGCCCCACCGTACTGCCGTGATTGCGCCGCCCCCGGGCCAATCCACAAAGACTCCCCGTCATCCAGATCCGGCGGCGACAGTACCTTCAACCCATGCAACTCTAAAAGATAGCCATCTAAGCGCTGCTTCCGCGGCGAACTTGCGGCCCCGCACCCTTATGTTAGACACCAGCCAACCGGCAGCCTAGGAGCTCCGCCGCCTCGAGGGGTGCTGCTTCCCATTGGGAATCGATTGGCCCAGAATAAAAATTCAGAAAATTGACGCCTAAATAAAGTGATTTGAGATGAGGGTGCGACCTATCTGGCGACATGGTGAAGTAGGCAGGTCTAGTTGTCGAGTCGGTGAGGCCGGTGCGGTTGCGTTGGCGACCGACGGCAGGGAAAGAGTGATGTCGCGACGGTCGACGGCTACGCGGAAACAGCGCCAGGACTCTGGACGGATCCGAAGTTGGAGCCGCTCCGGCGCCGTGAACAATGACGGGGGTGAATTGGCTCTGGTACGTTTCACGCGGCCATCATCGAGGCAGCACCAGTAGCACGGAGTAAGAGGCACATGGCCCAGTGCACGACGAAAAATGGATAGCGTCTCCGGCATTAGGGAGGAGGGCGGCTGTGAAATTGGTGCGGTGGGGGGCGCCATGGAGGTGGGGCTGAGGTTTCGTGGCTCGGGAGAAGGGAGCTTCCC
>NC_041389.1:328886713-328887769 GCF_002162155.2 Triticum dicoccoides
GGGGTGGGCGGGGGGGGGGGAATTGGGAGGGGAGTGGAACCATGTCTTACGGACAAATTTGTCTAAAATGTGAGGGGGAGTTACAGTTCTACCCTTGACTATAGGCTTCTCGGCTTGGGTCTGTGTACTGAGGGTCGGCGATAGTAGAGTAACTTTGCTTCTCCCCAAATAGTGGGCGGGAGCGATTTCGGGCGAGGAGGGTGTGTTTTGAACTATAGTGGGCGCGAGCGATTTCGGGCGAGGAGAGCGTGTTTTGAAATAGTGGGTGCGAGCTATTTCGGGCGAGGAGAGCATGTTTTGCCAACCATGGTTTATGAATTATTTGGCACATGTCATTTCGGCCAAGGAGAAGGCGCGCTTGGATGAAGTTACAAACCTACCCTCGATGTACAACGGGCCAATTGATGCGTGTCCCACATAGGACGGTAGTTTCGCGTCTCCCATTTATTTGCTCGGGCGAATTCCACCGAGCAGAGAGGATGTTTAACGGTTCGTTCAAATTTTGGGAGAACGAGCATCCATGTCTACCTTACCAAGTCGATTCGAATCAAATTTTGAAATATTAGCTTGCCACTTCTTTTTTAGATGGAGAGATGATGCTCAGGAGTAATGTGTTTTTACATGATCGTTGCTAGCGATTTACTATATGACAAATAGTTGACCCACTCAAAAACGCGAATCAAACCCAAAATGAAATATCTCGATTCAATGAAATAGCTCGTTCAGTAGGTCAAAATAGTGAACTAAATCCAAAATTGAACACCTCAATCGAGTAGCATGTTGTACAGTATTATAGTACTCCATGAACATGTTGAAAGTCAAATTAATGAACTTGTTTGATATACACATATATCCGTTCATGTGTGGATTGCAGACAACATGTTCTCCAATTTAAATATTTGAATGCAAGTTTATATCGAAACATGGTTTATATCAGTCTTTGATGCATAAAACGCGACCTCCCCCTCTCTCGGACTCATGTTCTCTCTCTCTCTCTCTCTCTCTCTCTCTCTCTCTCTCTCTTGCCGACAATCTTCAATTCTGTCGCATGCATCC
>NC_041389.1:328887965-328897044 GCF_002162155.2 Triticum dicoccoides
GGGGGGGGGGGGTCTTTCTAGTTCGCATGCATATATACACCATCTATAGGTCTCTCTCGCACACTATGTATGATACTCTAGCTAGTCCAAGCTAGATATCTTGGGTGCACTCATCGTACGCACACAAATTCGTTGGCTCTTTGCCCATAACTCTTTCACGCACCACTATGTCGTCTCGGAGCTCTTCTCCCCTCTCTCAAACTCTCCATCCACCTGGGTCACACATACACATGCATATCTCACTCGCACTCGATAGGCCCATCTAAAATTCTATCTCTCTCCCTCGTTCTCTCTCCATCTCACACGCACATACACACAATCTCATGCCCAGCTAGCCAAGTATGATGGTCTCTCACTCAATTGTAGGCACACGCATTCCCCCCTATATGTATATGACTAGCTAATCTTAGTCCCCATCACAAACATGTGCATGGTCTATCTCGATTTCTCTCGGGGCATCTTTCTATCGTGCACGCACTCACTCAATCTCCCACCCATATAGTCCCCTCACGATCTCGAGGGGATCTCCCTATCACAAACACACCTTCTCTCCCTCCCCATGCGTCCATGTCATCCATGTGTCCCTCTTGACCTTTTTTCCTTGTTGGCCAGACCTCTATTGGACATGTGCTACATGGGTGTCTCTCTCCGTTGCAAACAATCACACACTAGCTATCTTCGTGTATCTCCTCGCCTCGCTTTTCCAACTCGGAGATGCATGCATGATATGTTCACATAAGAAACGAAAAAACACACTCTCTCTCTCTCTAATTTATCATTTGTTGTCACTTTCTCTTTCACACACATACGATTTTTGCACACTTACTCATTCTCCTTCATACGCACTTGATCTGTCTCGACTGAGGCACTCTCCTCGGTCCATAGCATATAGATTTATTGAAAAGTCAAACATCACAAAGTTTGACAATGTACATGGAGAAAAAGAGTTACATCTAGTACAACAAACATATACCATTAGATTCACCATGAGATGTAGTTTTGTATGATGTATCTTTGGTATTGTAGATATAAATAACATTTGCGTAAACCTGATCAAAGTTTCCAAAGTTTGACTTCTAAAAAATTTACATGCACTGCATTATCGAGCGGATGGAATATCTCTTTCCCCCTCTCAGCTATCTGACGCACCACTCAGCCTTATCGGGGCTCCTCAATCTCTCTCAAACTTTATTGGTCAGTTTGGTTCGTGACCTGACCCTCATGCCTTGATGGCCGGTACTGCCTGGTATGGACGTGAGATGTCAAATATTTCTACCTGGCCAAGCTTGTGTGGTGCTGAAGCGTTTGGTTCATGCCTGGGCCAGGCAAAGCATCAACGTCCCATCAATCAATGCATGCATCAATTATTTAATGCTAATATCCATCCATGTTGTTGTTAGCCTCATGGCCGCACGACCAGGCACGGCCAAGCGTTCGAAATCGGTCGCCTGGGCCAGGCTACTTGCAATGCCTAGAGTTCAGCCAAGCTAATTGAAGTGCAAGGGAACCTAAGCCAGGCGAGCTTTCTTTTTCACATGGTAGCAACCAAACAAGCGTGCATGAAATCCAGCCACAACCCCAAGCCAGGCAAAAGATGCTCAGGACACAAGCCAAACTGGCCTTATATCTCCCTGGTTCACACATACACATGTCTCGCTCGCGCTATACATATAGACCCATCCAACACTCTCTGCCCTTGTTCTCTCTTCATGTGACACGCACCCCCCTAAGTACCATAATCACTCACTCCATCATAGGTGCAAGCACTCCCCTCCCCTCCTAAGTATGATTATCTCTTACTAGCCATCAGGAACACACGTATTGTCTCCTTCCATCCATATGTCTATCTCGATATCTCTCGGGGCATCTTCTATCACGCACACACCTTGTCACTCGATCTCCCACCCATGTAGTCCCATCACGATCTCCAGGGGATCTCTCTATGACAAACATACACTCTCTCCTCCCCATGTCTGCATTTTCTCCGTACGTCTCTCTCGACCTCTCTCCCTTGTTTGTCAGACCCCTCTTGGCCACGTGCTAGAGGTCGTGCTCTCTCGGTTCCAAACAACCCCACACTATCTCCTCAGCTTGCCTCCGTTGTCAAAGATGCATGTGTGATATGTTTGCATAAGACACGCACGCTTTTCTCTACTTTTGTTGTGTGTTGTCCATGTCTCTTTCACACACGCACACACACTTTTTTCACTCTCTCTCTCTCTCTCTCTCTCTCTCTAGTTATGGACTTTGTCGTGTCCATAAGCATATGGATGTTTTGAAAAGTCAAACCTCAGAAAAGTTTGACCAGGTATATGTAGAGAAAAACATTTACATCTGGAACGATCATTAGATTCATCACAACATGTACTTACTTCATACTATCATTTATCTTTGGTATTGTAGATATAAGTAATTTCTTTATAAACTTGGTCAAAGTTTCAAAAGTTTGACTTCAAAAAAATGTTGGAACTACATTATCGAACGAAGGGAGTAGCTCTTTCTCTCTCTCTCTGCTATCTCTCACGGGCCTCCCCTCTCACTCGAACTCTCTATACATATGGATTATACGCTCACTGTGTCAGCGTATAGCTCTGTATATTGTTCAGTTGACCAGTCAACCAATCCACATGCTGCCTTATCATCTCGTGTTCTGTATCTTCGTGTGTTGGCCCATGTGGCAGTGGGTGAAAATAAGTAAACTAGAGGCCCATCTGACACGCGGTGAAGTAAACAAAGTTGAAACCACTCGGGGTAGCACCCCGCACGCTAGTAAATTGAGGGTGCATTGAGGACAAACTTCTAGCGCGCGAAGGATGCACTCGCGCACAATTCACCACTGCGCGGCGGCATGCACAGATGGACGCACTCGTGCACACCCAACACCCAACACACACCAGCACACGTGTACAACGACGTCGCCGCCGGTTGAGATGGACGGCAAGGCAGCCAACAAGCGGAGGCGGCTCGAGCCAAAACCGCATCCGGTGAGCCTGGACTTCATCAGCAGCCTCCCCGATGACATGCTTCTCGTCATCATCGGCCTCCTCCCCACCAAATCTGCCGTGCGGAGCGCCCTGCTTTACCGGCGGTGGCGCCCCCTCTGGCGCTGCGTCCCCCTCAGCCTCACCGTCGACAGCTGCCTCTGCGACGGGGATTGCAAACGCATGGCCACAGTCTCCAAGATCCTTTCATCGCACCTGGGCCAGCCAGATGCCTTGGCATCCGCATGTTCAGTGCCAACTGCAAGGTCCAACTCAAGTTTGACGAGTGGTTCTTATCCCCCGCCCTAGACCAGCTCGAGGAGCTCAGCTTTGAAGCTAGACGATGTCGCTCTCTACCGCCATCCGCGCTCCGCCTCACGCCAATGCTGCACCGCGCCAGCTTCAGCTCCTGCTATCTTCCCCAGATTAATGCGGCACCCGCCCTTCTTCTCCCTCAACTCAAGCAGCTCGACCTCTTCGACGTTGTCATCTCGAAGAAGGCTATGGAGCACCTGCTCTGCAGCTGTACTATGCTCGAGTACCTTAGTCTTGAGCAGATCCACGGGTTCATTAGCCTCCACATCGCCTCGATGAATCTCCGATGGATTTATGTTTCTTGCTGGCCCCGCAACAAGACATCAATTGGGCAGAGATCACTCCAGCTGTTCCAAGTTATGGTCATTGAGAATGCGCCTTTCCTTGAGAGATTGCTTGTATCGGATCTAGAAGGTCCAACAAAAATCAGGGTCATCTACGCGCTGAAATTGATAGCGTTGGTGTACTCGTCTGCCAAATTCTCCGAACTCTTTATTGGATCCGTAATCGTTCAGGTACAACACTCATCTTCTTCTCCGTCTTCTTGAAATTCACATTTTTAAATTTCTTCTTGATGTATTTACGACCATCTTCCAGAAAATGATTCCCACAAGCTTGACCCAGTCCATGCACATAGTGAAGATCTTATCACTAAGATCTATCGGCCCCAATCTGGATCAAGTTGTTGGATTCCTTACATTCTTTCCGTGCACGGAGAAGCTACTCATCGAGGTGAAACTTCTTTCCTATAAGTAAATGGTAATCACAATGTAGCTCAATTTTTTCGTAATTTTCACAAATTACGATGACAAATGTAGTATTCAAAACTGCATCTACGCACCGCACCAAAAGAAATGGTTTTAGTAATTTTTTCTCACATGATCACCTGCATCATTTTTATGCTGTACTACTATAGTAGCCTAGGCTAGTCATAGTGGAAAGTAACTTAGACTACTCCAGTAACTCTATGGTTACCCTAAGAGCAAGTACTAATTTTGTAGATACATCCTGGTTTACTCTTCCAATTTTGTAGTATCAAAATTTGACCATAGATTTAACTGACAAAATGTTAATTCATGTCACTAAGAACTATATCGTTGGATTCGTATTTGAACATAATTTCAAATGGTGTAATTTTTAGTGACATGCATTGGCATTTTCTTAGGTAAATCTATGGTCAAAATTTTATACTAAATACGAGGTAGTATTCCCTCTGTCCCAAAATTCTTGTCTTACATTTGTTTAGATACAGATGTATCTAATACTAAAATTTAGCTAGATACATCCATATTTAGACAAATTTAAGACAAGAATTTTGGGACGGAGGGAGTACAAAAGTGGGCTATGTAGGCCAAAACATGTGCCAAATTCACTTGTGATGCATTTGGCATCGATGCCCCTCCATTGCTCACCTGGTGCCCCAATCTAGATCACCTACTTTGCTCCGGTGCCAAATTAACTCACGCAATGAAAAAACACTGCATGGGAGAGAGAGAGGACTAAGGCAATAAAAACACTTGTTTGGGAGAGTGAGAGGCTGGTGTAGTTGGTTTGATTGATCTGTTTATACATGTGGATCTGTGTGCACAACGGTGCCAACTATCTCACATCGCGAGAGCGGTGCCAAAATCTTTTGATTTGACATCGATGCGTATTATGTGGCATACTTTTGCGAAATATGGCATCGGCCACATAGTCGAAGGCAACAAATGCCCAAGCTCTTCATGTGCTCCTAGTTAGATGAGAGGAAACAGAGAGAGAGAGAGAGAGAGAGAGAGAGAGAGAGGAAATATCACTAGCCAACCAACCCTATCGTATGAGCGAATGATATTGGTACCTATTGATGACACGGCAATCTTATGCAACCAGCTGCTCTAATATGTTCTCTTATTTTGCAGATAATAAAAGACCCGAAAGTGAAAAATGTGCTGCACTATAACAATCTCATCGAATGCCTTGTTCTCCATCTTACAGAAATTGATTTGATCGACTACCGAGGCAGCACATCTGAGATTAAATTGGCTAGCTTCTTTGTTCTTGAGGCAAGTGTGCTCAAGGTATGAGGTTTGGCGTTCTCTGGCACAACAATGAATGGCGTGTTGATCACCGCAAGCGTCTAAGCCTAAATGACAATGTCTCCGCAGAAGCTGAATTTGTTTTTGAAACATCAAGTGGCCAGAGACTCGAAAACTTATTTACCCATTAGTGACTTATCAGGGCGGTGGATTTTAGTTTGTACGATATTGCTACATCCACCTAAAGTAACGAAAGTTCTTACGTAAACTTCCTAGTAATTCCCTCTTCCTAGGTGCAGCATTACTCCTAACATTTGTAATATCAGTTTGAAACTTGTAATATTGTCGTGTCCTATTCATGCGTTTTCAAAATCCTGCGAATCAAAAAGGTCCTGAGTTGGTGATGATGTTGTGCCTCCCATCTTTCACCAATAGCCGTCGGATCTAGATCTGATGCATACAAACCAAGCTTCTCCAATTTTACAAAAAGATGCCCGCACTTGTTCCATATTTACAAACAACTCCTTGTCTCTCACAATCAGCCTTATCTCCTCCCCACCACATCTAGAAGGCCATGGAAAAATCTGGCGCGATGGCCGCTGCCGGAGCCGTCCACCTCCAATCTTGGTGTTCCGTGCAATGCACGAGCATCTACGCACGGGAAATTATGTCGAACAGGGCTAGTTGTAAGCAGGCTAGCTCTACAGCCATGATGATAGTGACTGCAGACGGTGAGGCTGACTATGGTATGACGGACACGGCGCCTATACTCAGGTGTCATCTCCGGCGCAGGGTCTTGTCACTTCACTGTGAGGAGCAACACGTAATAATTTGACCAACGGGTAGTACAGTGCTAGTACTCCTACTACTACATTTGTAGTACTACTACTAGTACTAGTAGCACCAGTGTCTGGATTTAGGAGCACTACCACGTCCATCTGGATTTTAGTATTTGACTAGCAATATCTAGTAATGCATGTCACAAAAAATGTACTACTCCCTCTGTAACTAAATACATGGTGTTTTATTGCTATCGGCGAGAGAACTTAATGTTTTTTTGCTAACTAGAGTACTAATAGGATTACATGCAATGAACTAAACACCACATGTCATGTTTGTAGTCTCAAGTCATTGAAAGCATGCACGGCCCACATCTCTCATTGGTTGATATGTCAAGAAATAAGAAACAAGGAGGGACTTAATGCACCATGCCTAAGTGTTTTGGGATTATTTGGTTTTCGTAAGGTGACTTACACAACATTTTTGTTTACATGCATTAACATTTTATTAGTTAAATCAAAGGTCAAAACTTGGCGCAAAATGCAAAGGGGACCAATAAACTAGTAAACATCAAACTTCTCTCATTTGGCCCCAACTAGAGGTCCGGTGAGATGACTATACTGCACCGGCACGAAGGGGGACGCAACTTCATTGACTTATGGAAACTGCCTTTGGGTGAATGACACGTGGGCCCAGGGGTGGCTGGCCCACCTATCATACATCCAAAGGCAGGTGCAGTAGAGGGCCAAGGAGTAGTATGAAATCCTACGCACCTACGCACACTAACCAAGGGCAAGAGTGATCACTCGAATCGCAACATCAGTTGACTAGAAGCTAAGCTAGACCCATGGAGGCGATGAGCGCGAGCATCAACCGGCTGTGCCAGATGGTCCAAGACGCTAGCCTGCAGCCCGGCACCAAGGAATGTCTCCAGGTAGTATTGCTTGAGGCCGCCAGGGTGAGGGGCCGCTTGGACGATAGCTTCGTCTCCTTGTTCTACGAGGTCCTCGTCGGTTTCCTCGACAAGTTCACCATCGTCAAGAAGCTCGCGGACGACTTTGACGTAAGCCTCCAGCCGATGCACCCAGGCTCTGCGATGCCCGCCACCCTCAATGGCCACTATGGTGATAACCTCTTCGACGCACTGGTGGCCCCGCGACTGCCCGCCGTCGTGCCGAAGAATGTCCACCTCGAGGTCGCGCTCGCCATGCAGCTCTTGGCGCAGCAAGACACCATCGACATAATCACCCACGTCTATGCGCAAATCGTCCACAAGGACTACTACATGCAAGTGGAGGACGATAGGACATTGTCCTTCTTGGACCGCAGGGCAACCTTGGACGTCACTGTTCAGAAGCACGTTGAGCTCGCCGCCAACGCCGCTGCTCCTCACACGTCGGTTGGTGACCCGGCGCACTAGGGCGTGAGGATGTCGTCGATGGATCCGTATGTATTTTTATCTTTCCGTCAAATCCATGTAGTAGTATATGATACTACAGTAATTATCTTACCTTTCGCATCAACTTCATAATTTTCGTACGTACTCCATGCATGAACGGCGCCAGAACCAAACTTCTCATTACTCTAGGCAAAATCCTTATTTTCTATCTATCGGTCGTGTCGTGGAGCAGAACCAAATTTTACAAGTTACGAGTTCAAAAGGAAAATGTAACGCCCCGGATACAAATTTCCATCTTCGTAACTCCGAATCTTGCCTTTTCCGGAGATGCTATATGATATTTCCTTCGTGGTTGGGTTTTTGTCGTTTGTTTTGCATTTTGTTCTTGTTATGCATCTCATCTCGTAGCATCATGTGCATCGCATCCATATGTTTTCATAAAACTTGCATCCGTTCGTGTTCCGCCGGTTCTCTCTATTGTCCGTTCCGAGTTCGGACACACTCGCACGCGCCCGCGGCACCTCCGAAATATTATTTTATAAGTGGCATAAAAATGTTCTCGGAATGGGTTACAACTTGTCGCGCGGTCTTATTATAGTGTAGACAGGCCGCCTGCCAAGTTTCGTCGCATTCGGAGTCTGTTTGACTGCCCAACAGTTATATTTATAACCGCGATATAGTCGGTTTAATCGTCGGACGTTTCGGTCTCCGAAACTGCCACCGGGTCGCTTTGTTTCTCTCTCTTCTCAGCTCGAGGCATTCTACACAGCCCACCTGCAGCCACCTAGTCCCCCCCCCCTCTGTCCGGAGCGCACGATCGCGATCCGAGGGTCCGGAAACCCCCCTAAACCCCCTAGAGACTAAACCCTAGCCCCCCTTTCCTATTTAAACCCCCTCCTTCCAAATCTGGTCGCCCTAACCCCTCTCCTCCTCGTTTTCGCAGCCTCCTCCCACCTCGTTGGCCGCGCCGCCGCCTTCCTCCTCCAAATCCGGCGCCAGCCACCTCACCCGCGCCACTTGTCGCGCCTCCATTGGCTCCGCCACCGTTGACCGTGCCCTCCTCCAACCCCAGGGCGCCACGCGTCCCCCCGCAGGCTCCTGCCGCCGCAGGCCCGCCCAGGCCCGCGGGAAGCCCCTCTGAGCCCATCTGGGCCTGGCTCCCGCTCTCTCCGCCCGAGCGCCCCAGCGCCTCGCCTCCTCGCTCGCTTCCCCCGCCACCTCGTCCGGCTCGCCGGAGTCGCGCCGTCAAGCACCAGCAGCCAGGCCGGACCTCACCTCCCCTACTCCTCCTTCCCCTACCTTCTCCTTCCTCTCTCTCACTCTCTCTCCCGCAGAAATTTGCCATGGCCGCCACCACCCGAGCTCGGGAGCCGCCTCTGCCCTGGAGACTCGTCCCCGCCGCCGTTCGTCGCCGTGAATGGAACCGCCTCTGCCGGATCCGGCCTCTGCCGGCCCCGCCCTTGCCGGATCCGCCCCGCCGCCGCCCTCGAGCCTTGCCGTCGCCGGCGTGAACCTCCACCGCCGCCCCTGTCTCCCTGTCCGTGCAGGCACTGGGGGAGGACGGCCTCAGCCCGCGTGGGCCATGATCC
>NC_041389.1:328900957-328916671 GCF_002162155.2 Triticum dicoccoides
GGGATGCATAGTGGGAGCGAGGGGGTGGCTGTGGCCCCGGTAAACGGCGTCGGCGGCGATGGGCTCCGCTCGGGCGCGTGAGGGAGAGAGAGCAGAGGAGGGGGAGGAGCGAGGGAGAGCGCGAGGGGTTCCAGGGAGAGTGAGAGAGAGGCCAGGGGTGTCGTGGCGTCTCCAGGCGCATCGAGGAGGGAGGCAACCAGGCAGGAGGTGGCGCACGGCGGCGCGCGCGGCCGACAGGCAGCTGCCTGCCTGCTCTGGCGGGAGGAAGCAGGTGGCTGGCACGGGCCAGCACAGTGCTGGGCCGGCCAGCGGGCTGCCAGGTAAGGTCAGGTAAACCTTTCTCTCTCCCTTTTTTATTACTATTTCCTATTTTCTGTAATTGTGTTTGGATTTATTAAAAATGCCAGAGCATTTCCAAAAATCATGCAACTGACTTTGGCCACTGTTTGGAATATTTCCAACAGTGAACATTTCAGTTTGTGAATATTTGAGCATTTAAAATATTATTAGCAATTAAATGCCCAAATGCAAATACTATATAATTTAATTCAAAAATCCAGGAATAGCCTATAAATATGTTCATCATTTTTGGAAGAGGTTTTCACCTTTAACAGAAATTATGAACATTTCCAAAGGGCATTCTGGGTTATTGAAAATATTTTTATTGAACCTAGTTAAATTTCATTTGGTGCTAGGGTTTCAACAATCCCCATTTCAAATTTCTTTGGAATTTAAACATGATGGCATGATGAACAAGCAAACTCAAGCAAGGGCTGAACTGGGGCTGTGACAACTCACCCCCACTAAACAAAAATCTCGTCCCGAGATTCAAGACGTGAGGTAAGAAGACAGAGGGGACACGGAACTGACACAGTCTTCATGATCCATTATCCTCCTCAAAGATGTTGATTCATTGCTTCAAATTGATCTCGATGTCTTCGCTTTCGAGATCTTCCTCCAACATGATGACAACAGAAAGAAACTCTACAGGAATCGATCTTCTCGAAGATCGAGCAACTCACGGAATGAGACATAGCAACCTCTCTCGAGCTGAGGGACGAAGCACACATCCATAAGAATGGAGTGAGGCAGATGACGAAGGTTCACTAGGTAGACAATAATTCCACACTTAAGAAGGTGGTAAACGATTGCCAACGTAGCGAGGAGTTGAGTTGCCATGATACCATAACGATGCACCTTAGGGAAGGTGACTCGTAGAAATATCTCCTTAAGTGGCAAAAGAATTACTTTTGATTCAGAGATCATTGAAACTCTTTAAACCAGCCTAAGACAATTCTCGAGCGATCGTTTGGAGGGGGTCGGTAGAATGGCATACTCGGACTTGGATGATGTGGATTACCTTGTTGAAGACAACGTAATGGATGAATTTGCTTACCACCGGAAATGGAAGAGACCCATGGTAGAATGGCACATTGGCGGTGCAAGCTGGGAACAAAATGCAAATGCTGGGAATGATTCTGGTAACTGGGGAAGAACCAAACACTAGAGAGTTAATTCACTGGTTGAAAAGGTCATAGCATTGCCGAGGAAACTGAGAGCAAACCCAGTTAGTGCCGATGATAACACGTAGCGCTTGTGCGTGCTCTCAAGAACTTGAGCATTTCCACATTCATCAAGGTTTTACCAATATCCGTGTCAAGGATCCTGGCAACACATCTTGCTACCACGATGAATGATGATGGATGATGCAGATGCAAAGGAAGATAACACTTCTCAGATTTCATCTTAGCGAGGCCAAGGAAATAAAATCTGGATGATCGACCGAGAGACATTTAGCACTCCGCTTCTAATGTTCTTCTTGATGTGCTAGTGTAACCCATTCATAGATATGGTTTGATATCTAGAACATCAAGTAAAAGGTCGGACTTCGGGAGCAATAGAATCCATAAGGAACAGTTACAGAGGTAAATCCTACGAAATCCCTATGGGGGGGGTGTGGCCAACTTCCTCAAACAAGATACTATAATAATAGGTCTACCGGATGGGTGTATTGGCCACGACATCCACCTTACCGGTTATCGAGAGACCAATATTATAGTTCTTAGGGAAATGTTCCAACCATCACATCTGCCTGAGATTCAGATCTGGTTGGTGTCAGGATATTCCAGACCCATCGAGTCTAGAAAGAAAAATGAGAGTTTGCAACACAAATCGACGAGATGACATTGCGGGATTCTCGGGAGATGAACTACGATAGCAAGCTCCAAAACATGAGCTGGTTCTGCTACAAACATGTGAACACGTTGTCCCAGACAAACATGACCACGTGGTAGTCTTATAATAAAACACTACCGAGTTCAGGTGGGGAACCATCATTAATGACATCGAGGTCTCCACGCGTGGAAGTCCAAAGAGTTCACCTTGGACAGACTCCTTTATCTTTGAACAACTCAATCAGTGGCTTGGTGTGCTCGGAACACATATGGAATGAAGGTTGCAAGTCTCCAGACCACAGAATACTTCGCACGTATGCGTGACTGACTTGGGATGATTCCAGAGGAAGCAAAACTAACTTTCTCAAATCCACGGCGGCAACTTTCACCAAATGCACGTGTATAAGAGGAAGTCACTCCTTTCATCAAACAAATACTTCATGAGTTAGCATGAAGAAATGCTTTCAAAAGTTTCCAACACTAGCTTAATGTTCAACAAAACCATGGAGGAGATAAGGATGTTGTCAATGGGCTCAACAACAATTCATCTGGGTTTCCTTTTAAAAGGAATTCCATAGTTAAGTGAACAAGTGATAGCATTGGTCAGACCCAAAAGTTATAATGGTGTATGCTCGAGGGATCAACCACGAGTAAGACAACATTACGAATATCGTTGGTTCTGGTCTGATTGGATGATAGCCCACACTCAAATCAAAGGATTGATAAGACAATAGGTCCAGCAACTGATCACAGGGACCAATCGATGAAGATATCATCTTTCTTCAACACACACTACACAAGATTATCCCTTTGGAACGAACTAAGTCAGGCAAGCTTTTATCCTCCAACTCTCCAAGTTGTTGTCTAGCTTAACCAACTAGCTCCGGGATATCCAACACAGATTTTTGGAGAAAGGGTGGTTCACAAGAAACCAACTTGATCACGAGCTCAACATAACAGTCAGGGAACAACCTGGTAATACTTCCGAGAAGATATTCGGAAAATCACGAACCACCGGTATGTTACTAAGCTCGAGAACAATCTTGCCTTTCAGGGCAAGATGATATGATCAAATGAGTGAGGACTTGACAAGATCCTAACTCATCAATCGAAGGGTGCACCAAAATAAGGACTAGGTAGCACGATCAATCTTAGAATGGTGATTCAATAACCAACATACTAAGAATAAAATTATTATCCTTTAACTACCAAGCAACGAGGTTGCTAGGAGTATTGATTTCACACATCACAATTCATTTGTCGGTATTCCGGTTGCATCAACACGGAACCGAGGAATGAAAAAGGATGGCGAGAAGTATCACTATGTCAAGAATTCACAAAAGGTGGTGCAATTCTCATGAAATTCCTGTCATAAAGAAGGTAATACTTCAGGGTAGAACAGAATCAAAAGCTGGATTGGCGTTTGATCTGCGGAATACAACTACTTTGACCCAATCCTAGATATGGATGAGGTACTGGAGTTTGTTTCTCCTAGTCATTCCGTGATAGAATGGCTTGACGGACCACAAGAGTAATAGGCATCGATAAACGAACGCACGCATACTCTTGACTATCAATTGATAGACGAGGGTCAGAATGCAACTAAAGAGAACAACTCAAAGGAACATATAATTTTCTGAGTTGTGGATGCATAGATTAGTATGTCGAACCAAGTTCAACATATTTCTTCCGGATAACCCATGCAGAAAGGTAGAACTGGCAGAGTCACAATATAGCATGGAGAACTCATAGAGGGCCTGTTGTGATCTTTTGATCCAACAAACTTCTGCCATAATGGTTCATGGTATTTGGAAGAACGATATACCACGGACCTCGAGGACTATCGCAAAGGTTACTAATATACTAAAGGCACTAGCAATTACTATCAACATGAAGTAAGTAGAGTGAATCTCGGGTTCAAGAACCCAGGAATAGAATGCCTACTAACTAAATGGCATCACATGATGCTTTCGATAATAAAGGCCAGAATCTTCACACTGGGAACACAAAACGTTGCTAGATTACTAGGTGACTCCCTAAACACCTAGGGTCATGATAATTCCAACATATATGTCAAGGTAACGGAGTACCTCAACTCACTGATTTGTGTGATTGAGCTGGCATAAAGGAACATCGAAACCAGGGGGAAAGGATTTGCAAATGCATCAGACTATTTAGAAACCTGGAATGACTCGGACAGCATAACGGCTGTAAATGCTCAGAAAAAATTTGAGACATTCACATAAATGGTGGCATAACCACTCAGAAGCACAATATCAAGGTTTCGAGATCAACAGTTAACGTACGGAAGTAGTAGAAACTGAACTCAAGCTTAAATCCAACAATCTATAAGTCTAGGGATTAGTAACACGTGATCCTGATAGATAGATGAGAAGACCTAGTTCCTTAACCCCGTAGGAAAGATAAGATGACTCAGATCAGAAGGGCATGAGGTATAAGGAGTAAAAGAGCCTTACGTTCCATCCCACAATCAATTCCCCTACATATAACTAAGAATTTCTAGACTCAACTTCGACCAGTTTGGCTTGGTAATCCTACAGGCAGTCAAGCTCTGATACCAACGCTGTCAGGACCCCGACTCAATGCCACATCGATCTAGCATGTAACACCTCATGTCACTTTGCGGCCTCACGCACGGTATTCCCACGGGTGTCGCCTTACCTTGGCCCGGGACCGTTTGCGCCTTTTGGCACACGTATATGACGGTGTCGCTAGCATCCATATGATAAGGAGCCCGGGCTGACATGGCTAGTCGTAAACCCAAAGTGGCACAGACTTACAGGGACAGGCATTCATGACCCAGCATCGAACGTGTCGGTCATCAGCGAGTGAATCCAGGCTGTAGCACTGGGCTAGCAGGACTCCGGTGAACCGGGCTGTAGCGGGCTAACAGGACTCCGGTATTCATCGCGTGACATTTCCCCGAAGGGACAGACACAGGAACGAAGAAGGACACATGCCGGCCAGCCTAAGTGTTCCGGAGCAGTAGCAAGCTACCATGGCTCGGTGAAAACACTAGGAGACATTTCCCGGTAAGAGAGGCTACTAAAGATAAACAACTAGATAGTCAGATCCCACACATATCAAGCATTTCAATAACATACACACAATATGCTCGATATGTGCAATACAACATGGCATCACAACATGACTCTACGACTCAAGTATTTATTCAATAGGCTCCGAGGAGCGAGATATTACAAACATGGGTCTCATGACCCAACAATCAGAGCATACAAATCAAAGCACAAGCGGAAGCTATCATGTCTGAGTACAGACATCTATAAATGAAAAAGGCTGAGAAGCCTGACTATCTACCAGATCCTGCCGAGGGCACAAGATCGTAGCTGAGGTATCAAGCTAAACGTCGAAGTCCACGTGGAACTACTAGCGAGACCGAAGTCTCTCTGCAAAAACATAAAATAGGCAAACGTGAGTACAAATGTACCCAGCAAGACTTACATCAGAACTATCTACATATGCATCATTATCAACAAAAGGGGATGGTGGGGTTTAACTGCAGCAAGCCAGCTTTGACTCGGTGGCTATCCTGAACTACGACTGCGAGTAACTCTTTTGAGGTGGCGCACATGAGTCCACATATTCACCATATCAATACACCACTATGGATCCGCTCCCGTCTCCCTACGAGAACGCCATCCATAGCACTCACGCTTATCTTGCGTATTTTAGAGTATCCACTTTCACTTGTCTATGAACTGATATAAGCAACCCAGAAGTCCTTTTCCACGGACACGGCTATTCGAATAGATGATGTTAACCCTGCAGGGGTGTACTTCTTCACACACGCTCTCACCACTTACCGCCGTTTACACGACATGTACTCGGCAACCTTCAAGCGGAAGCCCAACGTGGGTGTCGGCCACGGCCTACCTAAACACTCGAGTCTCTAGTCCAGGTTTATCGCCTATTCGGGTTCCATCCATGAGGAGATCCGGCCTGAGTTTCGCTCACAGCCCCAAACAATGTGAACAGGGTTCCCGAGACACCAAACGGGCGCCCGGTACACCGTGCCACGTGCCTACCACATCACAGCCCACCCCTACGGTCAGCGCTGCCCACGGCCTCCAGCATACTACAAACACCAGAAACTACTTGCAACTCCTGGACAGAGGACAAGGGTGATCAAGAAGCCGAGAGGGTCCATTGGTTTCGGGCCCAATGCGTGGTAGTAGCTGAATCATGGATCACAAACACAGAACTCAGTTCCTGAGGACGGCTGCAATGAGACAACCCACCATGTACTCCTACATGGCCTCTCACCGCTACCTTTACCAAATCGTGTTCACACACTTAGCTCACACACAGTAGGACATGTTCACACACCTCTGATTCATCCCCGATGAATCAGACCTGACTCAACTCTAAGCAATAGCAGGCATGACAACAAGCATGAATGAGTAGGCACATCAGGGCTCAAACAATTCCTACTCATGCTAGTGGGTTTCATCTATTTACTGTGGCAATGACAGGTCATGCAACGGATAAAGGGGTTCAGCTACCGCAGCAAGTAACAAAATGTCGTTGTTGTCCTAATGCAGTAAAAGAGAGCAGGAGCGAGAGAGTGGGATTGTATCGGAATGAACAAGGGGGGTTTTGCTTGCCTAGCACTTCTGAAGATAGCATTGAGTCTTCATCAGTGTCAACGATCGCATCATCGGTATCACGTCTATCGAGAGGGGACAAATACCGGCAACACAGAAGGGAACACAATCAATGCAATGCACAATATGATGCATGATCATGACATGGCAAAATGAATGTGTTTTGGGCTAATGCAACTAGCAACAGATTAAATGAAGTTGGTTTGAATACAAGATTCAAATTCAAACTCCATATGTGATTATTCAAATGCCATTTAATTGATTTGTGCTAAACAGCAGCTATAAGTTGTTCTAACATGCATGAAAACGGTACAGATGGATTCCTTGAATTTTTTTGATAATTTTTCATATATAAATTATTTAATTTGGAGTTACGGTTAATTTTCTATGATTTATTGAAGTTTTAGCTATTTTCTGGAATTATTAAATCATTTAAGATTATTTAAATTCCAGAAAGGAATTATTGCGTCATCATGACGTCGGCATGACGTCAGCAAGTCAAAGGCGTCGACCAGGTCAAACCTGACCAGTGGGGTCCACTGGTCAGTGACCCAGTCAACTAACCAAGTTAGTTAGCCCTAACTAACTTAGTTAGCCGGGCGGGGCCCGCATGTCAGTGGCTCACCTAATTAACTAGGTTAATTAACACGAACTAACCTAGCACTAACTAAGCAGGCGCCTGGGCCCACACGTCAGGGGGTCAAACCCCGGGTCAACTCGCCGGAGTTGACCCGCGGCTCGTCGCCGGCGGAGCCAGAGACGGCGGAGGGGGTCGGAAATCCTCCTCCGGTGACCAAAACAGCGGCAGCGATCACCTACGCGTAGCTGGCGCTCAGCCGCATCCATCTAGGCAGGCGGGAGGGGCTGAGGTCGAACGGGCTCGCCGGAATCGAGCTCGCGGCGGCGGCCGGAGCTCGGGGTTGGTGCGGGTTGGCGCTAGGGGGCACGGCAGGTCGCACGGGTGGGCGCGCTCGGCTCCTGGAAGGGTGCTGAGCACGTTGCCGTGCTCGGGAGTTAGCTACGGTGGCTCTAGCACCGACTGCGTCATCGCCGGCGGCGAGGAACTGTCGGCTCCGACAGTCGGGGTGGTTAGAAGGCACGGACGGGCACGGGGAGAGAGGGGAAATAGACAGGGGCTCACGAGGGGTCGGGAGGGAAGCTTGGTGGGCTCGGGGAGGCCTCTGCAACGGCGAATTGACGACGGCGATCTCCGGGCACCGGAGATGAGGACGACGACGCTCCGGTCGACTGCGGCCTCCTCTGGTCGCGTGCGTCGCGTGTGTAGCTCCACGGGGTCAGGGCGGAGCTCAGGGATGCATAGTGGGAGCGAGGGGGTGGCTGTGGCCCCGGTAAACGGCATCGGCGGCGATGGGCTCCGCTCGGGCGCGTGAGGGAGAGAGAGCAGAGGAGGGGGAGGAGCGAGGGAGAGCGCGAGGGGTTCCAGGGAGAGTGAGAGAGAGGCCAGGGGTGTCGTGGCGTCTCCAGGCGAATCGAGGAGGGAGGCAACCAGGCAGGAGGTGGCGCACGGCGGCGCGCGCGGCCGACAGGCAGCTGCCTGCCTGCTCTGGCGGGAGGAAGCAGGTGGCTGGCACGGGCCAGCACAGTGCTGGGCCGGCTAGCGGGCTGCCAGGTAAGGTCAGGTAAACCTTTCTCTCTCCCTTTTTTATTACTATTTCCTATTTTCTGTAATTGTGTTTGGATTTATTAAAAATGCCAGAGCATTTCCAAAAATCATGCAACTGACTGTGGCCACTGTTTGGAATATTTCCAACAGTAAACATTTCAGTTTGTGAATATTTGAGCATTTAAAATATTATTAGCAATTAAATGCCCAAATGCAAATACTATATAATTTAATTCAAAAATCCAGGAATAGCCTATAAATATGTTCATCATTTTTGGAAGAGGTTTTCACCTTTAACTGAAATTATGAACATTTCCAAAGGGCATTCTGGGTTATTGAAAATATTTTTATTGAACCTAGTTAAATTTCATTTGGTGCTAGGGTTTCAACAATCCCCATTTCAAATTTCTTTGGAATTTAAACATGATGGCATGATGAACAAGCAAAGTCAAGCAAGGGCTGAACTGGGGCTGTGAAAATTTGTCTATTTATCCGAGGATTAACAGTTTTACAGAAAACCCCCTGATATTAATGCATTTAATATCTCACAAACTTTGCATCGGATTAAAATAATTTATATATGTAAAATGCTCAGAAAATTGTGTAGATTAATAATATGCCATTTTCATCTATGTTAAAAATGTTTAACTTGCTGTTTATTTAAATTTTCTAGTATGCCATGCTAAAATGCTTTAATTCATAACTAAATAACCGTAGCTCGGAATTAATTAAACTTTATATGTAAATGGGGTGGAAAAATGCCTAGATTAACATGGTGCACTTTATTTTGCTGTTTAACAACATTAAAATTGTGTTTAGGGCAGAACAGTACCAAATCCATAATTTGCATATGGGGATTTTCCAGATTTGTTGTTTGTTATTCCGGCCTCATTTAAACTTGTCTAGATAGGTAGTTTTTCATATGCTTCACCCCTTGCCATGTTTAATAACATTTAATATTGTTTGGTAGCTTAAACGAGAGAGAACTAAATAATTGCATGTGGTGTTTTGTCAATATGCAACTCGTTGCATACTGAGCTCCACTGAACTTGTAGTATTGTTTGTTGCACTTTGCCATGCCATGCCTCTTTAAACCGGACATGCATCATACTTGATTGTGCATCATGCCATGATTATGCTTGTGTGTTTACCATGTTGTTTGTTTCTTTTCGGTGTTCCTTCTTAGTTCCGGTAATGTTGCGATTGTGAGGATTCGTTCGACTACGTCCGCTTGTCTTCTTCATGGACTCGTTCTTCTTCCTAGCGGGATTTCAGGCAAGATGACCGCTACCCTGGATCTCATTACTATCATTGCTATGCTAGTTGCTTCGTTTTATCGCTATGCTGCATTACCTATCTTTTGCTCATCAAGCCTCCCAAATTGCCATGAACCCCTAACCTTTGACACCCTTCCTAGCAAACCGTTGTTTGGCTATGTTACCGCTTTGCTCAGCCCTCTTATATCGTTGCTAGTTGCAGGTGAAGTTGAAGATTGCTCCATGGTGGACAGGATTTTGGTTGGGATATCACAATATCTCTTATATTATTAATGCATCTATATACTTGGTAAATGGTGGAAGGCTCGGACTTATGCCTGGTGTTTTGTTCCACTCTTGCCGCCCTAGTTTTCGTCATACCGATGTTATGTTCCCGGATTTTGCGTTCCTTACGCGGTCGGGTGATTTATGGGACCCCCTCGACAGTTCGCTTTGAATAAAACTCCTCCAGCAAGGCCCAACATTGGTTTTACCATTTGCCTCACCCCCACCTATATTTCCCTTGGGAGTAATTAACCCAAGGGTCATCTTTATTACAGCCCCCCCGGGCCAGTGCTTGTCTAAGTGTTGGTCCGAACCAGAGCCACTTGCAGCGCCACCTCGGGGAAACTCGAGGGCTGGTTTTAGTTGTACGTAGTGTTCATCCGGTGTTGCCCTAAGAACGAGGTATGTGCAGCTCCTATCTGGATTGTCGATGCATCGGGCGGTCTTGCTGGTCTTGTTTTACCATTGTCGAAATGTCTTGTAAACCGGGATTCCGAGTCTGATCGGGTCTTCCTGGGAGAAGGTCTATTCCTTCGTTGATCGCGAGAGCTTGTCATGGGCTAAGTTGGGACACCCCTGTAGGGTATAATCTTTTGAAAGCCGTGCCTGCGGTTATAGGCAGATGGGAATTTGTTAATGTCTGGTTGTAGATAACTTGACACCAGATCCGAATTAAAACTCATCAACCGCGTGTGTTGCCGTGATGGTCTCTTTTCGGCGGAGTCCGGGAAGTGAACACGGTTTTGGGTTATGTTTGACGTAAGTAGGAGTTCAGGATCACTTCTTGATCATTGCTAGCTTCACGACCATTCCTTTTGCTCTCTTCTCGCTCTTATTTGCGTATGTTAGCCACCATATATGCTTAGTCGCTGCTGCAGCCTCACCACTTTACCCCTTCCTTTCCCATTAAGCTTTGCTAGTCTTGATACCCATGGTAATGGGATTGCTGAGTCCTCGTGGCTCACAGATTACTACAACAACAGTTGCAGGTACAGGTTGTGTGATGATCATGACGCGAGAGCGATGCTTGCTTGCCTTGAGTTCTTCTTCTGCTTCTTCTTCGATCAGGGGATAGGTTCCAGGTCGGCAGCCTAGGCTAGCAGGGTGGATGTCGTTTGAGCTTCTGTTTGTGTTTCATTCGTAGTCGGATGTTGATATTGTGTATGATATATTGTTGTATTTGTGTGGCATTGTATGCCTTTTGTATGTATCCCCATCTATTATGTAATGTTGATGTAATGATATCCACCTTGCAAAAGCGTTTCAATATGCGGGTCTATCCTTGGTGGGACCTTTGAGTTCCTTTTGGATAGGGTCGCATATTGGGCGTGACAAGTTGGTAATCAGAGCCTCGACCGACCATAGGAGCCCCCTTGTTTGTTGGCCATTGTTGAGTCTAGAAGAAAACTATTTTGAGTCTTAGGATTATATATATCGGAGAGTAGGATTCTTTTTACTCCTCAGCCCCCTTCGTCGCTCTGGTGAGGTCTCCTCACGTAGATGTTTTGCCTTTCCTCTCCTCAAATTTCACTAAATTTTGTTTTAGGATCACGCAGGTGTTTTGGAATCATTCCGATGGTTTTGTGACGAGAACATTGTTCTTGGTGCCTCCTGTCTATTATGTGGCTTTGACCCAGGGAGTTGAGCTCCGAGGTGTTGTCGTCACAATTTTATCATTGCAGTTCTGGAATACCTGAGATTTGCCGACATCAAAAATCTCTTTTATGCAGTTGTTGGTGAGATAACCCCGATAACCCAGTACTGGGGCGAGTTCGGGAGTATTGCCATAACTCGTATAACGGATGCTTTTCGAAGGTTGAGGTACACGATTTCCGAAGGTTTCTTGGTTATGTGTTGACAGATGGATACAGCTGGATTTAGGGATTGTCAGTTTGGGTGAGATATATTGCTTCCCCTGTATCCCCAACACCAGATTGCATAACCAGAAAGTTTCGGGAGTTTTATAGGTGGGAATTCAAGTAGCTCCTAGAATATCTTTTCGACAGATGCATGATATGAGATTGGGGTTCGATGTCTAGTGGTCCGCCTTTCCACGGTCGTTTTTACAGTGGTCTCGTTGTGTCTTAAAGAACCCTTGGCTATGCTGGTTCGGGGACACTTCGTATGTCATGTGCACTGCCTTGTACATGATGGTGCTGTACACTCGAGCCCGTGTGGGCCCCACCACGAAAACTTCGGACGAAATCTCTATCATATGTTTGTTCCGGCTTATTCTGCAAGCCAAATCCTTTGTTTTGTTTTGAGTTGTGGTATTCGAGTTGCTTCAATGTCAAGTGTTGATTCCATACCTTTCCTAAGCGGTGTTCTCATATTTCTATGGGAGTGGTAATCCTTCTTGATCATCAAGATTGTCATCCCAATTCTTTCCAACCGGCGTGCTTCTCTTCAAGGGATTCGATCATTTCAACATTCGCAAGATCAATTCTAAGTTTTCTCAAAGGTGTTTGTTTCGTTCATCCCAAGTTGTCTTTGTTTTTCCCCACCCTCCCACCCTTTTCTTCAAGGACTCATATATTTTAATCATGTATCCATTTATTCATATGAAGTCTCTTCACTCTTTTCAATCAATGTTTTTATCCGTTGATTCTCAGGAAGATACTAACGGAGCTTCAAGATCATCATTCTTCATTCTCGTATTCTCTCCGGTGGTGTTAATTCAAGCTTTCGGTGTTGATCATATCCCTTTCCTCGTTTCAAATGTTTTTTCCACGTCGGTGCACCTCTTATTTGTTCACCTCTCTCTATTCTTATCCGGAGTGCTCAAGATATCTCAGAAGATGTGTTTCCATTCTTAATCCGTTCAAGCTATTTGGAGATTGTGATCTCATTCAAGCCATTTAATTTAACCGGCGTATTCTATCTTTTAAATCATTTCAACGGTGTATCTTTTGAGTGGGCCCTAACCCACAGGTCTTTTCCCAGGATCTTACCTGACTCTTCTAATTTCCCCGGAGTTGTTCTCAATTCTTTTCAAAGTGTGACGTAAGAATGAATTATCATCAGTCATATGTCTTTCTCCAAGATCTTTCAAATTCTTTTCATCGTTGGCTCAACCCCCTTCGCTTTTCATTCTACCGGAGTATCTCAGTAATTTTGCTGGTGTTCCTCGTCGTCATTCTCAACATTTGAAGACCGAAGAAGAGTTTCTCTTAAATCTTGCTCCATTCTCTCCAAGATTCATGGTTCTAGCTTCATGCTATCCTCATAATTGTTTTGATTGTGACAATTCTTTTCTTACCATCCGGAGCATTTCATGAGTTGTTTTCATTTCTTTCCTCCGAAGGCCATCATGTCATAATTCTTCATTCTCAGCTTTCAGCTCTCGTTCTCCAAACCTTACCGGTGCATCGTTCAAATACCTTCTACTCTGTTCATGATTTCTTTGTTCTCATGTATCTAAATCCCCTCAAGTATCTTCATTCGTTTTCCAATTCTTCCCGGTGTTTCTTTATCTTTTCTTCGTTAATTTTCAATTCTTACGGCGGTTTGTTCAAGATTTCTCTTCCTCCGTTATCATATCAATTCATTCGTTGTTTCCAAATCCCACCGGTGGTTCCATCTATACCTTCCCAAGTTTGCGCCATATCTATCTTGATCCTTTTTACGAGAATAAGTAGTATGCCAAATCCGTTGCTTGTCATCAATTTAAATTGGTAAAGGATAGGCATAATGTAATTCTTATTATTGTTTCATCCAAGTAATCTAGTTTCTTCTTTCCGGAGTTGTTCATCATGTCACATTTCCCGGTTCGAGATGTTTCATCTTTTCGTTTCCGGAGTTCCAAGTTCTCTCGGCTATATCATTGCGAAGCTCCATCTAAATCATCGCAAGGCTTCACCTTGTGTTTTCAACTTCTCTTTCTTTCTATCATCCTTTCATTACCGGAGTTCTTCATGGAGGCTCTACATGGTGGTTCGTCAAGGATTCTTTTCATTCTTCAATTGTTCTTCAAGATTTCTCTTAAAGTTAAGATCCGCCAAACTTTACTCTAAAATAAACATGGTGCTCAACACATGTTTTGTTTTGAGGAGCTCAAGTATTCTTCATCTTGCATTCCGAAGTGCAATTCTTTCTACCTTATCTTTTGAGATGGTGTTATATCATTCTTGACAATTTTCCCTTCTTGCTTCATGATTCACATGTTGTTAAGAATGAGGTATTTTAAATCCATCAATCTCTTCTTTGGAGTTATATTGGTATAGATTTCACCTAAAGCCTTCCCTAAGGAATGTTGCTATTTGTGGTGCTTATCAATGATCCAAGCTTTCTCCATATCCTTCTCGGTGAAAGAGGTTTTTCATCTCTTCATTGTTCTCAAGCAAGCAATTGTTTCCGTTAGTGGCCGGTTGTCACCTCATAATTTTGGGATGTTTTCCATAAGCCCACTACAAGCTTATTCTTTTCGTTGTTGGTTTTCCAACAACTCTGTTATAACCTTCTTATAAGGATGCTTTCCAAGTTCATTTGTGGCAGAAATTGTCATTTTCTTCTCCGCCCCTTTATCCCAACAATCTAGCTTCTATTCTTTCATTCCGGAGGCATTGTGATGTTGCTCTTTTCACTTATCATCTTGCTTTGGCAAGATCATGTTCTTCTCCTTGCTTCTCCATTTAACCGGAGTGTGGTGTCATCTCTTCAAGTTCTTTTCATATTATCAAGTTTTGCCTATCGTTTCAATCGGAGTGCTGTCTGAAATCCTTCTTACCCCTTGTGCCATTCCTTCAATAGTTCTGGAGGCAGTGTGTTGTTGATTTCATCAAGTATCTTCCCATCTTCTCAAGTTCATGTTATATTCCTTCCATGTTCAACCAGAGTGCTGCCCAAATTCTTCCTCTCTCATCTTGTTTTAACCGGAGTGGTTTCGAATTCTATCTTGTCCATTAAACTCTTGATTCATGTATTTGCAACCTTCAAGTTCCCGTAATGTTCCTCGTTCCTCTTTTCTAACGGATTGTTTGCAATCTCGTTCATCTCTAATTGCTCAACCTCTCAAGGTTTGTGGTTTCACTCATTGGTCGAAGAAGCAACTTAGTTTTACCGCTTATCTTCCTCTTCCTTTTCCCTTCGGTGCCATCCTAGATCTCGGGACGAGATCCTCTTGTAGTGGTGGAGTGTTGTAACACCCCGGATACAACTTTCCATATTCGTAACTCCGACTATTGCCTTTTCCGGAGATGCTATATGATATTTCCTTCGTGGTTGGGTTTTTGTCGTTTGTTTTGCATTTTGTTCTTGTTATGCATCTCATCTCATAGAATCATGTGCATCGCATCCATATGTTTTCATAAAACTTGCATCCGTTCGTGTTCCGCCGGTTCTCTCCGTTGTCCGTTCCGAGTCCGGACACACTCGCACGCGCCCGCGGCACCTCCGAAATATTATTTTATAAGAGGCATAAAAATGTTCTCGGAATGGGTTGCAACTTGTCGTGCGGTCTTATTATAGTGTAGACAGGCCGCCTGCCAAGTTTCGTCGCATTCGGAGTCCGTTTGACTGCCCAACAATTATATTTATAACCGCGATATAGTCGGTTTAATCGTCGGACGTTTCGGTCTCCGAAACTGCCACCGGGTCGCTTTGTTTCTCTCTCTTCTCAGCTCGAGGCATTCTACACAGCTCACCTGCAGCCACCTAGTCCCCCCTCTGTCCGGAGTGCACGATCGCGATCCGAGGGTCCGGAAACCCCCCCTAAACCTCCTAGAGACTAA
>NC_041389.1:328916947-328917753 GCF_002162155.2 Triticum dicoccoides
CTTTCCTATTAAAACCCCCCCTCCTTCCAAATCTGGTTGCCCTAACCCCTCTCCTCCTCATTTTCGCAGCCTCCTCCCACCTCGTTGGCCGCGCCGCCACCTTCCCCCTCCAAATCCGGCACCAGCCACCTCACCCGCGCCACTTGTCGCACCTCCATTGGCTCCGCCACCGTTGACCGCGCCCTCCTCCAACCCCAGGGTGCCACGCGTCTCCCCGCAGGCTCCTGCCGCCGCAGGCCCGCCCAGGCCCGCGGGAAGCCCCTCCGAGCCCATCTGGGCCCGGCTCCCGCTCTCTCCGCCCGAGCGCCCTAGCGCCTCGCCTCCTCGCCCGCTTCCCCCGCCACCTCGTCCGGCTCGCTGGAGCCGCGCCGTCGAGCACCAGCAGCCAGGCCGGACATCACCTCCCCTGCTCCTCCTTCCCCTACCTTCTCCTTCCTCTCTCTCACTCTCTCTCCCGCAGGAATTCTGCCATCGCCGCCACCACCCGAGCTCAGGAGCCGCCTCTGCCCTGGAGACTCGTCCCCGCCGCCGTTCGTCGCCGGGAATGGAACCGCCGCTGCCGGATCCGGCTTCTGCCGGCCCTGCCCTTGCCGGATCCGCCCCGCCGCCGCCCTCGAGCCTCACCGTCACCGGCGTGAACCTCCACCGCCGCCCCTGTCTCCCTGTCCGTGCGGGCACGGGAGGAGGACGGCCTCAGCCCGCGTGGGCCACGATCCGCCAAGGCCCGGCCCAGCTCCCTCGGCCTCCCCAGGCCCAGCCGCAGCACCCAGCGCACCAGGGCCCAGCCGCGCCTTGCCCGGCCACGT
>NC_041389.1:328918379-328933125 GCF_002162155.2 Triticum dicoccoides
CAAACTGTGCATCGGATTAAAATAGTTTATATATGTAAAATGCTCAGAAAATTGTGTAGATTAATAATATGCCATTTTCATCTATGTTAAAAGTGTTTAACTTGCTGTTTATTTAAATTTGCTAATATGCCATGCTAAAATGCTTTAATTTATAACTAAATAACCGTAGCTCGGAATTAATTAAACTTTATATGTAAATGGGGTGGAAAAATGCCTAGATTAACATGGTGCACTTTATTTTGCTGTTTAACAACATTAAAATTGTGTTTAGGGCAGAATAGTACCAAATCCATAATTTGCATATGGGGATTTTCCAGATTTGTTGTTTGTTATTCCGGCCTCATTTAAACTTGTCTAGATAGGTCGTTTTTCATATGCTTCACCCCTTGCCATATTTAATAACATTTAATATTGTTTGGTAGCTTAAACGAGAGAGAACTAAATAATTGCATGTGGTGTTTTGTCAATATGCAACTCGTTGCATATTGAGCTCCACTTAACTTGTAGTATTGTTTGTTGCACTTTGCCATGCCATGCCTCTTTAAACCGGACATGCATCATACTTGATTGTGCATCATGCCATGATTATGCTTGTGTGTTTACCATGTTGTTTGTTTCTTTCCGGTGTTGCTTCTTAGTTCCGGTAATGTTGCGATTGTGAGGATTCGTTCGACTACGTCCGCTTGTCTTCTTCATGGACTCGTTCTTCTTCCTAGCGGGATTTCAGGCAAGATGACCGCTACCCTGGATCTCATTACTATCATTGCTATGCTAGTTGCTTCGTTCTATCGCTATGCTGCGTTACCTATCTTTTGCTCATCAAGCCTCCCAAATTGCCATGAACCCCTAACCTTTGACACCCTTCCTAGCAAACCGTTGTTTGGCTATGTTACCGCTTTGCTCAACCCTCTTATAGCGTTGCTAGTTGCAGGTGAAGTTGAAGATTGCTCCATGGTGGACAAGATTTTGGTTAGGATATCACAATATCTCTTATATTATTAATGCATCTACATACTTGGTAAAGGGTGGAAGGCTCGGCCTTATGCCTGGTGTTTTGTTCCACTCTTGCCGCCCTAGTTTTCGTCATACCGGTGTTATGTTCCCGGATTTTGCGTTCCTTATGCGGTCGGGTGATTTATGGGACCCCCTCGACAGTTCGCTTTGAATAAAACTCCTCCATCAAGGCCCAACATTGGTTTTACCATTTGCCTCACCACCACCTATATTTCCCTGGGGAGTAATTAACCCAAGGGTCATCTTTATTACAGCCCCACCGGGCCAGTGCTTGTCTAAGTGTTGGTCCGAACCAGAGCCACTTGCAGCGCCACCTCGGGGAAACTCGAGGGCTGGTTTTAGTTGTACGTAGTGTTCATCCGGTGTTGCCCTGAGAACGAGATATGTGAAGCTCCTATCGGGATTGTCGGCGCATCGGGTGGTCTTCCTGGTCTTGTTTTACCATTGTCGAAATGTCTTGTAAACCGGGATTCCGAGTCTGATCGGGTCTTCCTGGGAGAAGGTCTATTCCTTCGTTGATCGCGAGAGCTTGTCATGGGCTAAGTTGGGACACCCCTGCAGGGTATAATCTTTCGAAAGCCGTGCCTGTGGTTATAGGCAGATGGGAATTTGTTAATGTCCGGTTGTAGATAACTTGACACCAGATCCGAATTAAAACGCATCAACCGCGTGTGTAGCCATGATGGTCTCTTTTCGGCGGAGTCCGGGAAGTGAACATGGTTTTGGGTTATGTTTGACGTAAGTAGGAGTTCAGGATCACTTCTTGATCATTGCTAGCTTCTCGACCGTCCCTTTTGCTCTCTTCTCGCGCTTATTTGCGTATGTTAGCCACCATATATGCTTAGTCGCTGCTGCAGCCTCACCACTTTACCCCTTCCTTTCCCATTAAGCTTTGCTAGTCTTGATACCCATGGTAATGGGATTGCCGAGTCCTCGTGGCTCATAGATTACTACAACAACAGTTGCAGGTACAGGTTGTGCGATGATCATGACGCGAGAGCGATGCTTGCTTGCCTTGAGTTCTTCTGCTTCTTCTTCGATCAGGGGATAGGTTCCAGGTCGGCAGCCTGGGCTAGCAGGGTGGATGTCGTTTGAGCTTCTGTTTGTGTTTCATCCGTAGTCGGATGTTGATATTGTGTATGATATATTGTTGTATTCGTGTGGCATTGTATGCCTTTTGTATGTATCCCCATCTAGTATGTAATGTTGATGTAATGATATCCACCTTGCAAAAGCGTTTCAATATGCGGGTCTATCCTTGGTGGGACCTTTGAGTTCCTTTTGGATAGGGTCGCATATTGGGCGTGACAGAAAAGCATGCCGTGTTTGCGTCGCACCCCGACACGTTTGGTCTGGCACGCCGCTCAAGCGGGAATGCGTGCGGTGTTGCATTTTCACTTACAAGTGGGACCGCAGTTGAGCAAACTGACTATCGGCAAACCCCCACCCCGCCCACCGCGCGATGGCTGAGAAAACAGGAGGGAGAAGATATGGTTGTAGCACGGACTCCAAGAAAATTGGTGTCAGATGGGACTCGTGTGGGTGGAGTGTGCCATACTGCTAGATGTGAATGCTAGTTATGGCCCATGCCACCCCACTATATTGAGCCTATATCGAGGTACGTAGAACAAATTTCCTGTAGTCCATGCTCAGCCCTCCTCTATCTCTCTTCTTAGCCAGCCAGCGGACGCGCGGAGCCCATCGTCTGTTTGCTCACATGCGGTCCCACATGTCAGTGAAAACGCAAGCGGACCCACTGAACATGCACATCTTTCACCTCGACGTGCTGGTGATGAAAAACAAATCCAATAAAGATCTTCGGTGGCCGCTTTTGGAGTTACTCAAGAGTAGTAAGATTCTATTTACAATTTAACCCAAGATGCACATCTCGTGGCTTCAACTACCACTCTATTTTCTTCCATGAGACGACCTGGATGCTGGATGTCCTACGTGTCGGCAAAAGGAGGAAGAACCCGACCAAATCTTCGGTTGTGCTCTCGGATTAGACTAGTTGTGCTAACTTAAAAAATTTATTGTGTACTCCCTTTGTTCCAAAATACTTGACTTCCATTTTTCCAAAAATGGATGTACCTATATACTAAAACATGTCTAGATACATATATATTTTGACAAATAGAAGGCATGTATTGTGCAATGGAAGGAGTAGAATGGATGCAAGTTTTTGTATTGGGAAGAAGAGTACATCCATATATTGATAGAGCGCAATTTAGTAGATGTTCTATCACTTTTAGCTAGCACAGAGGCTAGATATGAGATTAGTGCACTTGTTGATACTCCTACTAGAATAGAGGCTAGACATGAGACTAGATGCGAGGAAGCAACGTCTACTTCTTTACACTCGAAGAAGAAAGAAGCACGCAAGATCAAGCCTCCACAGATCAACAATGAATGCATCAAGAAGGCACTAATCCAACTTACAGGAGTAGTAAAATGTATTCTTGTGGTTCTTGTTTTCTTTGGTCTTGCTTTTCTAGTCAAAATTATCATTAGAGTTCGTGCAAAACGGAGGTCCGTTTGGGGTCGTGCATTGGAGTTGGCCTTACAAGTGGGACCACAGTTAAGGAAACCGACTATCGGCAAACCCCCACCTCACCTGCCGCGCGATGGCTGAAGTTAGAGAAACAACGAGGTTGAAGAGATTGCTCTAGCACGAACTCCAATAAATAATATGGTGTCAGATGGATGTCGTGGTGGTGGCGTGTGCCGTACTCCTGGATGTGAATGCTTGTTCTGGCCCATGCCACCCTACTACTCCTACTACTTACTCACTATATAGTACTAGTATCGAGGATTCGAGGTGCTGGTTACGTACAGCGAACACATTAACATATGGCTACAGTAAAAACACCCGTCCGACGCGCGAAGCATGTGAAGCTAGTACAAATAGTGTACTACTATTGCTGATTGGCCTCATCCGATAACCTGTTGCAATGCACGTACAATCATGTATTCAGAAAATACTTATCTGCCTCGTCGCACCACTCACTTAGAGAAGCGACTCGAAAGCCATTCATAAATTTAGTAAGTTTATCACAGGCATATCATTTTATTACATACAACAGGTCATCAACCCACATCGACAATGAGGATACATTATAAATACTAAAGTTCTCACCACACAACAAATAACAAGCAATGAAATGAACTTCAACTCAACCATTCCTCGGCGTTGGAAATGCTTGCTTTGAACCACAAGTGATTCTCTGGGACAGGCCATCCATTTTCGATCTGGAGACCAACACAGGACTGATCATCCAGGCTGAAGCGGCGTACTATATCAGTACCAGGGTAGGGAACCACCCAAATGTCCGAGGTATAGACACAATTGCTTCTCATAAATGGTAGTAATGTTGTGTCAACAGTAGTTGGATTGCCTTTCACCATCATTGGATAGTTTTGTCCAAGGAAGAGCGAGTTTTCTCCAAGACTATCAATTCTGTACCAGGGAGAAGGAGTTGGCGCTAGCACACTAGTATCCCTCCCGAATACCATGCAACAGGTGTTGGAATAGGTCCGGAGAGTGCGACCATGGGAGACTACACCTGCTTCCTTAGTAGTAACATCATCAGTGGGCTGTATACACACAAGAAGAGGTGATCCATCGGAATTAGTCGCCAGGCGCCAAAGAGTATATGGGCGCTGCTCGTCCTCATGCTCGTGATCATCACCATCATCATCTCCCCCTTGGTTATAAATTTTTTCAAGTATACGTGGTGGAATGTTCACATGACCTTGGAAACACAAGAAGAAGGTTAATTAGTAAAGGGAAACTTGCTAACCCGCATGCATGTGGATGAAACAATTATAATTACGGTGGAAGACAAACGTACCGAAACTACAAGGATGCCATGCAAAAACAGTGCCACGAGTGGTGGCAGCAAACACAAGGCCCTCGTATTGAATTGCATCACAGTACTCATCCGTGTACAGAAACTGATTTTTGAGCAATATCCATTGAGTCTAACCACCAAGGACGGCAACAAGCTTGTTGAAGATAGTAACAACTTCATAGTTGTTGTAATTCCAAGAGCGGTTGGGAACTCGACAAATTGCTATCTTCCATAGAAGGCAGTCACCATGATCGTATTTGAACGTGCATACAATACCTGTGTGCTCAACCTTTGGGCAGTCTGCTGAGATTTTTGGAAGTGGAACCCGGTCACGAGTGTACACATTCACAAGTTCCCACTCGTAGTTGGACCCAATGTAAACAACCCAATCTCCATTTGCGCCTACCCAAGACTTGCCCTCAAGCGATGGCATCTTAACATCATGCGTATCATTATCAAGCGGCATCAACTTGCACAGGGCGAGGCCTTCGTCGTGCCGGCGCCAGTCATTAGGGTCACGGCAAAGAAGATAGGGGAGATCAAACCGCTCCTTGAATCTTGGGTTCCTTGTAATGATGTTATTAGTTGAGTTGAGAATGGGCTTGAATGAACCTGCCATGCTAGCCGAGGTGATGACGTCGCACCGATCAGTGAGTTCCTCCACCACGTCATCTTTCAGATCGGGGCAAGAATAGTGGGGTCGTTTCCGGCCTGTTCCCTCCATGGAGAAGACGATCGAACAATGGCATAAGAAAGGGTGAAGGGCTAAATGAAAATGGAGGAGGGAGAGGAAGAGCGTGCGACAGCAGTTCCAAATCGAGAGGGAAAGGAGAAGGGTCGGTGGACGGTTGCTAGTTTGCCACGGTTCATGAAGAGGCGCCCCAGCCTACACGTCCGTTCGAAAATACTCCTACTACTCGCCGTCGTCTCACTGATATGTTGGAACGGGACCACATGTCAACGAAACATGGTGTGTAATTTCTCGTGCAAAATGCGATCTGGCCGCGTTGGCCCAAGGTGCCGCATTAGTTATTGACCTTTATTTTTTTAATGGCGCGCCGTTGAGTTTTGAAGCACGACTAACTGGTACTGTATGCAGAGAAAATATAAACTACTCTACCACTACTCCACCTCCAGTACTAGTAGTATAAAAAAGATATACAGGCTGGAGCTTTAGCGCTTTCTTGCCAAGGGCTGCCCACTTGCTTCTCACACTACCACCCTCTCTCCAGATCTAAAAAATACGGCCCCTCTCTCCCTCCTCACTGGTGGTCACAGATCCGCCGGGGAAGAAAAGGACGTGCAACATTGACGCACTCATCGCCGGCGAGCGAGGTCACGCACTGACGACAAGGCCGTCCTCTCATACCTAGAGCCCGTGTAGGATGGCCTCCGTCCCCAAGCTCGCTGCCGTAGTGTGTTCGGAGGACGACAACCATGAGCGAAGCCACTTCCCGCTGACCCTCAGGTATGCTACCTCTTTTTGAACCATACCCTTGTTCAATTGCCCCATCTGCCACGTCGTTGCTTGTGGATCTTTTTCCACTCCACCATCTTCCCAATTTGCTATCCTCTGCTCTACTGGCCACGCAGACGAAAACCATAATTTGCACTATTAAAGGAAACCCTACTTCATGCAGACTAATCCATGTCTGGGCTGAATAAGGAAAGGAAGGGAGACTGTAACGTCCAAGAGAGTAGGCATCGAACCCGTATCTAGGTTGAATAGGGGAAAATCAATAGCTAAGGAACAAGTCTCGTGTCTCTTGGTTGAAGAAGGGTAGAAAGGCATGACAACACAATAGAGAATGAGAAGGTAGATCGGTTTGTTGTCCTCACATAGGAAAAAGGTGGCTAAAGAGAACAAAAATGGGACGTAATCCACATATGCTGCCTGGATATTTGTTGCTCTGGGAAACCATACCTCCCTCACCACTCTGCGTCTGTGGAGGTACATTGTACTGGTGCGCCCACTATCCGAATGGGCCTCCCATGCTCTTATTGCCACTCTTTTTGCTGTTAGTATAAGCCAGCAGTCAAGTCAAGCAATGCTACTGCTAAAGTGATGCCACATTTAACTAATGCCGCTCTCAGTCTAATGCCACCGATAAATTTAAGCAATGCCATTTAATGTCACTGTATTATTTCAGGGTTAGCTATTGATTGTGGATGTATTAAAGATTTTTTAGCTAAGGCATTCTGATGATGTTGCATAGCCAGTATACCAACGATGAAACTTGTTACTACCTTCAGATTTTTGCACTGTTAATGCATATAGATTACATACCTCACTTTCATGAGATAAGTTAATTTTTTGTACAGTGTCACCAAAATGCCAAGGCGCTGATGTCATTTTATTTTGGTTAAACTGCATAAACAATTATGAAGACAAGAGGAAAGGTCAAGAGTGGGCACTTCCTCCTCAGGCTGTTCTCTTGATTTGTTCGATCAAGTTTTTATGTTTGATCGATTGTCAAGATTGGGATAGCAATTTTTAAGGTCCCCCCTAGTTCGAAATGATATTTACCTTGGAGGTACATGGTTTGCAATTTTTTTATACTGTCATTAGTTAATAATGCTAGTTACCTTCAGACTTTTATATTTGGTTTAATTCTCATACACAGCTAGTATACCAATGCTGAAACTTGTTACCTTTACATCTTGTATTGTTAATTCTTATAGAAACCTTCCAGTCCTAGAGTTTATTGAAATTTGTTCAGTAAAACCATTGTATAGTACCCTGTAATAAACTAACTACTCTACTGTTGCACTAGCCACTGGATTAGTGTATATTTGTAGTATTCGAATGGTGTTGCATTAGCGTATGGACATAAATAAAGTGTGGCAAGCTTTCCCAGATATGTGCTCAAGAAAACTACTACCTGTTTTTCTAAATACTAGACATTTGGGTACTTTAAATTGAACCGCGAAAATGTCTTATATTAAGGAACAGAGGGTGTAGAGTTCACTCAAATTATCCCGGTAAAGCTAGTCACACCTTTGTTAAAATTAGTGTTCATTATGTTATCGGAGGAGGTCTGTATGTTTGTCTCTAATGCCTGTCGACCACATACCTGACGTCACGATGTAATGTTAAGTCATTTCCTTTTGTATAGTGCCACTGAATTTTCAAGGCGGTGATGGCATTTTATTTTAGTAGAACTGCACAAAATTTGCTTAAAAGAAGAGGAAAGATCAGGAATGGCTCAGTTTCTCAGAAAAAACTATGTATGCCTTCCTGACATCAGCCGCTGTTGCTTTATTTATTCCTTCAAACAGGTGGTAGAAACAGTCTTGCTACCTTTTCCCATTAAGAAATTGGAATGCTTATATATGTGAGTCTATGCTTCAACTAGTGCCACTTTTATAGTGATCACACTTTCAATATCTATGCAAACAAGGATGCTCGATTTTAGTGGAACTGCACAGAAAGTCCAACTGGTTCAACATTAGGAGCATGTTTTTTCCAAACCTTTATATCCAATTAGTGGCACTATGATCTGTTCATTACGAAGGTACATGGTTTCCTACTATCTTGCTACTCTTTTTGTACTGTCATTAGATAGTAATGCTAGTGGTTTGCATGTGAATTTATTGGCAGGGTGGACCTACATTGGAGGTGCAGGACAGGATTCAATGATTGGATGCTCAATTTCGGATGTATCGGTTTCACCTCTTCCATCACTGCGAACATGGATATCCTTGGTCTGATGAAGAATAGGCTCTATATTTCTGCACTGAACCAGCAAATCAATTCAGTATGAAATTGTCCAGGGCAAAACATAACTGTATCAGATTGTCCAGTGCAGAACGTGACAAATGCTAAGCGGAAGAGACATGTTTAAACCGAAAATACATGGTGTGGTATATGTTTACTAGCTGCTTGATATTTGTGCAGACAGAGATGTCTGCCCGTTGCTATTTGGCAAACAAACAAAGTGTCCTCAATTTTGGTTGAACTGCACAAGAGAATAGTATAGTCACTGCATGCAATGCCATTTGAAAATAGACACAAAGATTGGATAGTCACTTCATGGACTGCAGAAAAGTAGTACTGTACTATTTACTGGCCAACACTAGGTGCTTCATTGCTTTGGTCTAATTATACAATGGGCATCATTTTGCCTAAGTTAAAGTTTGTATTCTGAAAATAGTCTCGCGGTGTGATCGAAAGAAGACCAAATCATATTGCAGCGGATGTTCCTCCATCATGTGTGGTTCATTCTCATGGTTCCAGCTATTGGTGAAACCACTTATGTTTGCAAGAGGAATTGTAGACTTTACAAACCAATTTGTATTTCAGTCTGTACTGAATGTTGGTCAAGAGAAGCATCCATGTTAGTAGTAAGAACATATGTTTTTTCTAGATCTTTGCTTTTGGAGCTACATATTTGTATATGATCTGTGAATCATTGAGATGCATTAACATGTTGATCTTATGTATGGGAATCATACTAGTTAGTTTTAGTTGCGACATAAGATGCGAAGTGGCTGATCTTTGCTTTTGGAGATACATATTTCTATATGATCTGTGAATCATTGAGATGCATTAACAGTTACTTATTTCTGTTCGCTCAGTGTTTACAAGTTACTGATCGATCACTAGCTAGCCTACAAATGCGCTCTTGGCAGTTTTATTTGCGATGCAAGATGCGAAGTGGCAGTTTTTTGAATAAAAATGCCTACCTCTGAAGAAACTGACAAGCTACACTATTGATCCTACACGGATAAAAATGCCTACCTCTGAAGAAACTGACAAGCTACACTATTGATCCTACACAGATAAATAGCGGATCACGCACGTACTACCTCCTTTCCGGTTTGCAGGGCTCAATTCAAGAAACGACCTACTCGATCCTACACGAATAAATAGCGGATCACGCACGTACTAGTACCTCCTTTCCGGTTTGCAGGGCTTAATTCAAACCTCTCACTAACCAGGGTACTCCCTCCGTCCGGGTTTATTAGTCCCATGAGCAAAGCAGCAAGACCAAGGCATGGAATAATTAACGGCATGCAGAAGTTTAAGCCTAAATAATTCTAGCGATTTAAGTGGCTGCATGCGTGCCCTCGGCCGTGACTTGTTGCATGCTAGCTCGCGTACTGCCTGCAAGGAATTTTGAGTGCCTACATGCAGCCGGTCGTAATTAAGGCAGCTAACTGATGCGAAAAAAGATACGCTTTAATTGTTGCGGGCTTTTTAAATTCGTGGAATCATTATTGACAAGGAGGGAGATGATTCGAGTGCACTCGTTTGACCGCCATGCCGGCGTGTGACCCAGACGGCACGGGACGACACAGTCATAATTTCAGTTTCTCTAGTTTTCCACGGCAAGCTGGCGCGCTAAGCTATTATGCATTGAATTTCGATGACCGTCGTGCTACCTTCCCCCTATAAGTATTGTTTCCCGGCCTTCTCCGGTGCCACCGTGACCCAACTCGCCATATCCTCATAAGCCCCCACCGGCCCGACGTCGCTCGCCATGTCCGCCATGCCCCCGCCCGTCCGTAGTAGGCGACGGCGGAGGCGGTCACCGCCGGAACTAGTGTTTGGTTTTTCACCGGAAGGCAGAAGGAGGGAGGAGGCATTCTATCTGTCTTTTGATGGCAATGCGGAGATCGAGGAGTTGTTGGAGCGCTACCGCATAGCGGAGGAGCAGGAGTTGTTGGAGCGCGACCGCCTGGCGGAGGAGCAGTGTATCGATGGTTTGCGCCGCCAGCGGGATATGGAGCAGCAGCGCACCGACGCTCTGAGTCATGAGCAGAGCGCCCGCAATTGGGCCGACTACGTGGAGGCTGGCACCCCGGAAATAGCCCTGGAGGCTGTCGGGCACTCACACGTTCGCGACTGATTTTGACTACCAGCTCATCAAGCGGGTTTCTCGCTTGGAAGCCGAAGCTTCGGTGGACCACGCCGGCATGGAAAGGGCTAACGCGCGCCAGCCACGCGCCCTATCGCACCTCTTGCAAGTCCGAGGCAAGGCGCAGGACGCCGGTGCCGGCGTTTAGTGTGTACCACAGATGGCGGTCGGCATCGTCTAGTTAGCTAAGAGTAAGTTAGTACTTGTACGCTACTAGAGAATTAGTGGGAGTAGATAGTTAACTTGGCTATGATGGTTGTCAAAGTGGAAGTTCAGTACTCTATATGTGGATCAGACATGTTACTTTGCTCTGAATGTTGAAATTTTTGTTTGAACGTATGGAATGGGCTTTTATTTTTTTAAATGGGTTGTATTTGTCCTCCACGGGTTTAGACGCTGACTTGTGGGCCTAGCAAGTTGACGCGTACACAATCAGTAGATGATTGTACATGGAGAGGATGACAGCAGGGACCCGCCAAGGTCATGGCAGTACGCAAGCAAGTGCCTCCTTATTTCAATCCAATACAAAAAAGGCTCCTCCTAGTGGATTTCTGATATCTGGGTCCCATGCCATTGTCAACGTAGTCAATAAACGAGAGAATTGCACAACGAGCGGCTGACACCAGGGACCCAGCAGCTCGCCCAGTTATTTTTGTTTTGAGTTAATTTGATAAATGCCACTCCAAATCTGGTGTATCCGAGAAATGCCACAGCAATTTCCATACTTTGAAAAATGCCATTTCATGCCATTTCTAGTGGCATTTTTCAAAGTCTGGAGTGGCGTTTTTCAAAGTTTGCAAACTGCAGTGGCATTTTTCAAAGTTTGCAAACTGCAGTGGCGTTTTTCAAAGTTTGCAAAAATTGCAGTGGAATTTTTCAATGTTTGGAAATTGCAGTGGCATTTTTATGAATCGCCATAATTGGAGTGGCATTTATCTAATTTGTTTTTGAGACGGGAGCAATGTGTCAACTGGGCTGTGTGGGACACTCTGGCCTGTCTAGACAGCTTTTTCTTTTATGTTTACCACAGACCAGCCCAGTAGTTTTTTTCTTTCTGAAAGTGGCTAGCCTAGTTTTTTTGTGATTTGTCAAGTAAGTCGCTTTATCAGGCCTGTTGGGCTACAAATCTTTCAAGACGAGGAGAGCTTCATTCGGCTGGCCGAGAAAATGGCCTATTAGTAATGAGAAATGGGTTGTACATTTTTAAAACACATCAAACCGGCAATTAGTTTCAAATATCTTTTTTTCATTTTGAGATTTTAAATTGCATTGATTTTTATGCGTGGACAATTTATTGGATTTTATATTGATATACATTTATTTTTAAAATCAGTCTGAATGTGAATTGAAATTTTGGGATTACAAACAGTTCAGACCACACCGACATATGCAAAATTTTGTATACTTTTTTATTCGTGGCCACAATATGGGCTGTAATGCTAACAAAAAGAATATGGGCTCCAAAAAACCCGTAAGAATTAGCAAATGGGCTGTAAATTATTTGAAATAATGGAAGATGGGCTGTATGCTGTTTTCCACAGATTTGAGGCTTTCCACAGATGGCCTGTATACTGTTGGATGTCCATCCAACGGCCGTCGTGCTTCTTCAATCTCTGCTCTTCCTGCTCCAGCCGCTCAAACAAGCGCCGGCGGGACTGCCTGCTCCCTCCTCCCCGCGGCCGGCTGTGCTGCCATGCAGGCCTCACCGCCCCACCGTACTCCCATCGCTGGCCTAGCCATCCCTCTACTCACCCACACCTGCTGTTATTCTCCGGCGACGGCAGACGAACCAGTAAGCCCTCGTACAGTCGTACTCCCCTCCGCGTGGGAAACAACTGCCGAGTCTTCCTTGCCTCCATGTCGTTCCCTTCCTAGGCCTCACCATCGTCCACCGCCCTGGTGCTCTCGGCGCAGCCTGGTCAACATGGTCAACGACCAACATGCATCTGAAGTGGACTGTACGTGGAGAGGCCGACAGCTGGGTCCATGGCCGCACGTAAGGAAATGCCTCCTTATTACGCGCAAAATAATGATTCCTCCACCTGACATCAGGGACCCACCAAAAGGGCCTTTGTATTTCATGAAAAAAACGTTACCGCCGCTAACAGCTCGGACCTACCAGCTATATCTTTGCACGCAAGGAAGTGCATCCTTATTACGCACAAAAAAATGAATACTCCCCCTGTTAGCTGGGACCCAGTATAGTGGTAGGCTGACTTGTGGGCCTACTAAGTTGACGGGGACGGAGGGCTTTGTCAACTTAGTCAATATGCACGATTCTAGCTCCAGTGACCGTACGATGTCCATCCAACGGCCGTAGTGCTTCTTCAACCTCTGGTCTTCTTGCTCCAGCTGCCCAAAGCAGCGCCGGTCATGCCACATGCTCCTGCCTCCCGTGGCCGGCTGCGATGCGGCGGAGGCGTCACCGCCGCGTACTACTCCCACCGTTGGCTAGGCCATCCCTCTACTCACCCACACCCCCTGTTATTCTACGGGGACAGCAGCCTCACACCGCAGCGAACCAGCCTCACACTGCCGCGTCTTCCCCGACTCTGCGTCGTCCCCTTCCTAGGCCTCGCCATCGTCCACCTCCCTGGTGCTCTCGGTGTGGCGTGGTCAACGTGGTGAAGGAACGGCTTCCATCGGACGTGGACTGTACATGGAGAGGCTGACAGCTTGGTCGACGGCTGCAGCAAGGAAGTGCCTCCTTATTACCCGCAAAATAATTATTCCTCCACCTAACAGCGGGGACCCACCGGACGGGCCACCGTACTTCACAAAAAAAACATTTTCCCCCTGACTACTGGGACCCACCAGCTACACCTTCACACGCAAGGAAGTGCGTCTGGGCAAAAAAACGATTCGCTCCCTGACTGCTGATACCCACCAGCTACACCTTCGCATGCAAGGAAGTGCGTCCGGGCAAAAAAAACGATTCACCCCCTGACTGCTGGGACCCACCAGCTACATCTTTGCACGAAAGGAAGTGCCTGACAGTCGGGACCCACCTGGTCGAAGCATACGTAGCATTGTCATTCTTGTCGCGAACGTGTACGTACATATATACTGGTCGATGTAGAGGCACGCACGTGTCATAGTAGAGGCCCCCACGTGTCGTAGTAGAGGCGCACATGTAGCATGTACGCGTACGTACAGCGGCCAGTGCGCAAGAAAGAAAATACGGCCACATATGTGTACATACGGGCGGGGTCTCGAACGCCTACTCGCGCATACGTATGGCCAGGGCTCGTGTACATGGCTGGGTCGGAACGGAGAAACAGTGTCGCCATGTGTTCATGGGGAGCCAACCGGCTGGGTTGGAACGGAATGTGTGGTCGTGTTCATCGGGAGGGCTTGGACGAAACAGGCGATGGAAACAAGGCCTGGCGTACCGCAAAACAGAGGAAACATCCTTGTGTTCGACCGACCTTGTTCAGAACGGGATCCTGTTCATCGGGAGGGGTCTGGCGTACCGCAAAACGGAGGAAATGGACCTCCTATGGTCGAAACAGGGGTCCTGTTGATCGGGAGGGGTGTGGCGTACCGCAAAACAGATGAAACAGACTTGTGTTGGAGCGCTACGGTCGAAACAGGGGTCCTGTTCATCGGGAGGGGTGTGGCGTACCGCAAAACGGGACTCCACGGGACACTGTTCATCTCCACCGTCGACCTCCTCCAGCCTCCACGGGCTACTGTTCATCCACCATCGACCTCCTCCAGCCTCCACCTACGACTGTTCATCCACGGGCTCCTGTTCATCCAGCCCCCACCGCGTGCTACTCTATCGGCTACTGTTCAACCACCCCTCTCCACGGGCTCCTGTTCAACCACCTCTCCACGGGCTACTATTCATCCACCCATCCACCATCTACTGTTCATCCATCCCTCCATGGAGTCGTCCTGTTCATCCAGCCCTCCACGGGTCCTGTTCATCCAGCCCCAACCGGCTCGATCGATCGGGGTCCTGTTCATCCAGAGGCAATGCCATGGGTCCTGTTCATCCACTCCCACCACTCACTG
>NC_041389.1:328933306-328944260 GCF_002162155.2 Triticum dicoccoides
TCGATCGGCTTCAGCTAGCAGCAGTAGCGAAGGAATCGATCGCTCGGGTTCAATTATCAGCCATCGATCGATCGCTCGGGTTCAGTAACGCGTAGCCTGCAGTGCAATCGCTCGGGTTCAGTTAGAGCCCAACGCCCTCGCTCGGGTTCAGTTAGAGCCAATGCCTCGCACACATGCACGTACGTGTACAAGAGAAACGCGCATCGCTCGGCCCCCGACCACCCACCGTAACCGGGAACTCCCCGAAATTTTCCTCGCCCTCGCTTCTACCTCAGTGTTTCCGTCATGGACGACCCAAAGAATGTCATGCAGCTGCGTCTCCGGCCCGCCCAGGACGAAAAGCCCATTTTCTATCATGATTTTTTGTCATAGAATAGGAGCCCACCACATCTATGGTGACACCGGGTTTTGTCAAAATTATCGTCATAGAAGTGTCATATGTATGACAGAATTTTTTTTCGTTCGGCCCAAAATGTCATGGATGTGTCTTTTTTTGTAGTGAGGCCCGTCGATGACTAGTGAAAATTGAGGCCCAACATGCATTTTGGCCTGCTAAAGGCCCATGGTTTCATCTCGGCCGTAACAGGCCAGTACAATATTTAGCTTGTTAATGGCCCAACGCTACCTGGGCCAAACTAAGTGCTGGGTCGACAAAAGGCCCAACTAAAATATAGGCCAGTGTAAGTTTGGGCTTGGCGCAATGTGTGAAGGCCCCAATCATTCGGGCCCATGAAAGACGCAGGCATGCCCAATTGTGGCCCACTAAAAACCAGGCCCGTTAGAGTCGAATGTTTCGGCCCGGTCGACTACATCTGATTTTTTTCCAGATAGCGAATGATAGCAGTAAGTAGTAGGAATTAAGAACAAACCTACTCGATACAATAAAGAAATTACGGCATAGTAACTAAGAATAAACCTACACTATAAAATTAAGAATTTAAGGTATATTACATCCACTGGGCATCGAAGTTCGCCACCAGTGATCATAAAGCGCAACGAAGAAGCAAATTACAAAAACTGGGCACCATTGCAGCGTAACAAAATAATAATGAACCGAGACCACTTCCAAGACAGTTCAAGAAAGGTTAGCCTTGCGGGGGAACTGCTACGCAAGCTGCTGAGCAAGGCTGTGAGACCGGCCTAGAATGTCGGTCATAGCTTCCAGGTGTAGCTGTTTAGCGATGAGGTTCTCATTGGTGTTCTCTACAATCTTTCTTAGAGATAGGACTTCAAGTCGAAGTTGAGTTGCAGAATGCCTTTATGCTAGAACTTGGGACTAAAGAAGTCGAACTGATTCAGACAACGAATTTTGTGAGCTTATCTGACTGCTAGTCTCAAGTAACTTGAACACTGCATCAAGACAAGACTTTGGGGTTGTCTCGCTATCTTCAAGATGTTTTGCCTTCTCTGCTGCAATATATGTATGGTTTGTCTCATGGCCTTCAGCAGACTTGTGCATTCCATCAGGCATATCACCCTGAAACAAAGCAGAGAGATGACAAGTTTTGCACATGTATAAACAAAGATGATAACTGTGCTGTCAATTCCATCCAATTTCAAATTAGAAAATAAAGAGTAAGTTCAAAATATCAATAGCATAATTGGCATTGTTCATAATGCGGGGAGCTTCACCACACTACTGGATTACCATGTCAACATAACAAGCATAGATGAAGGGCAAATAAAATCATTGTATCTATTTTGGATAATGTGCATGGCATGTTGTTCATATCATCAGCCACATCACTAAGATAAAACAGGAGATGACAAGGTGCAAACGTGGCTGCTTAACCACACACTGGATTATAGATCCACAAAAACAAGCATACATATAGGGAGTATTAAGTAATGTGCATGGTATGAATAAGGAATTTGGTTTTACAAGTAAAACTTAGAACTTATGGTTCTCGCGAACACATTTTGGTAGAAACAACAAACTAAACAACAGCAAATGATAGGGAGTATGAGCAAATTAAACAGCAGTTGAGGATAAAGGCTTTAGAAGGACTGACTTACATTAATAGTTAACACCAGATTTATAATGCCCTTCTCCATGTCAAGGGAAGGATAACTCAAGAATTTCAGCACATAATCTTCTTCATAAGCACTGCATGTACTCTACATTTTGTAGAGAGTAATTATAGAAGATAATGAAGATAAGATGCAGATTGATGCTACATAATCAACTACCAATCCCTGGAAGTACAAGCGTTATAGGACAAAATGTACTGACAAGAGCAATGGGCTACACTTATGCACTGGCATTGTCTGTATTCTACTTGTTGGTAAGATTAAATATAGATCTGATCTTTTTTAGTAAATGGTGGGCGGGGGAGATAAGATGCAGAATGCTACACAATGAACCAATCCCTCTTCCCATAATACAAGAGTGTTTTGAACACTGGTGTACTATACAAAACGTTCTTATACTATGGGACGGAGGGAGTAGCTGTTAATGTAAGTACAATGATAGACCACGTTTAGTCCTTACAAGAGGACTACAGAGCTAAACCTCTTCAAAAGCATTGGGTTGATTCTAAATTTATGTAAGAGTCCATACGGATGTTATAATGTCCACCAAATGGATGATTACAAGGCTAACATTTGCAGTGATGCTACATAATCAAACAACTATGAAAGTAAGTATTGTCATACAGGGCAAGAGGTACTCACAAGAGCAATGTAGTGTGCAGTATAGTTGCGAGATTCTATGGTCCCTTGAGAACGAATATTCTTCTGCTAATAGTTTTCATACAAGTGAGACATGAAGGCAAATGCAGAAATGTAGTTCAAATTGTGATGTCATATCATAGACAGTACCTTACGCTGCAGCCGAGACCAATGTGTAACAAGATTATTCCAGTCGCCGTAGGATAAATGTAGCACTAGAGACTTTACAGAAATTTCGTTCAGAGGCTTGCCATCGAAGTGCGCTTGCCTCAGGTAGGAATGATACTTCATCAACGAGTGCTTGAAAAGCGCAACCAACCCTTGCTCGTCTTCACAATCCAGTTTGCTCCTCGCCTATTTAAAATAGTGAAGTCTTGTGTCTTCTGTCAGCAGAAACATGCGTTTTAATGACCATGAATAATATTAGTACATTACTTATGCGTAAGTTGCGGAGGAAGACTGGAAATTGTTTTGTGTCTGTGATATAATCTTTCCATGAAGGAAAGATGCGCACAAAGTTCCTGACAACAACATAAGCTTCGTCTTCTAAACTAGGAAGAAATGGAACAGGGGTCCTATTTGCTGCAATTGGGGCTCTCTCTGGTTTGAAAAGGGATTTGGCAACTGGATTTGGTGTACTCTTTGTTGGAATGGGGGTTTTGCGTCGTAGAGCTAGTGCTATGTCAACTGGCATAATCATACTGTTTGCTGCAGTTGGGGTCTGCTGAGTTGGGGCATCAGAAATGACCAGTGTAGTAGGGCTAGAGTCTGCTAGAGTTGGGGAGTTTTGTGGGCCAGGTGATATTGCAACTACACCTAATGGGCTATTTGATTTATCAGGTGCCACTACCTTTTCCAAATACTTTGCTTGTGCTCCTCCACGATCAGCAATCACCCTCTTCCTTTTGAACATCTGATACACAAGATCAGCATTTGAATGGATAAATATGGTATGATGACAGATGGAATATGTACTGAAAATGGATAGGCAGGGCGTATTCACATACATGATGTGTAAACTAAGCTAATGGCAGTTCAACAAAGTAGAAGCAATGCAAAGCATCAGTTGCAAGATATGTGCGAGCAATGTAACCTTGGAAAGTTAGAGCAAGTACCTTGATGGGTGAATAAGATAGGGCATCTTCCTATGACTCCTCCACTAGGGAGCTACATTGACTTAGGTCTCCCTCTAGCTCAGAATCACTGTTAGGATCATATTCTGAGCATGAATCTGTAGGTGGAGAGCGTTTGCATTGCATTGCATCTAGACTTGATTTCAGTCCCTTAATGCCAATTTTGATAGCCATGGCATTGTTCTGCTTTATTCTTTTCATGCACGCAAGCTCATAATCATTATGATGCTGTTCAAAATCTAAGATTCATGAAAACATAAAAAGTAGTCAGATTATCTATGGAATGCATTGCGGATTCAAATCGAAGAGTGTCTCCCTATAAACCCCTGCATATGCAAAGTTCACCCCCCAACCATGCTGACCAGACCACACACAGAAATACAAACCCCTTATGTCTCTATAATAGGCAGGCACACATTTCAAAACTGAAGTAGGAACATTAGAATCATATGAAATTCATATTTGAACAAATGAACTAAGCAATTATGAGTGGCATAATGTTTAGCTTCAAGGGTGGAGTGTTGGTAGTGCGACACAAAGGAAGTAGGCAGATTGTATTCCATCTAAAATATCGAAACCTATGTAAAAGCGGGAAATGACACTTTCTTTCTATACAATGCAGTGTTCGTTACCCACACATGATGGAAGAGATCACATAGAGAAATACTATTCACACATGTCTACGGTTCCAGTATTTAGAAACAGGGTGGTCCACCCTAAAAGAATATTGACAACAAATATGACAAGGCAAGCATAGATGTAGTGAATCAATCATTTACTTGTGAGCTTACTAGGACAAGTATGCAGAATTATACTACAGTAAGAGACCGTCCAAAATCTGAATGAAGAAGTTTGTCTAGCACTTATTGTTTGCAACTAATTGACGTGAATAATTGGATATTATATCGAATGAGTAAGAAAGACAAGTAAAATTGTCAACAAACCTGGCTTGCAGTAGTAATCTGGGTCAATATCACTACGACCAACAATCCAAAATGACTAGTGTCTGTTCCGAGGACCGGAATTTTGAAAACTTTGTGAACTTTAGAGGTACTAAAGATTACCGAAATACATCTGAACCAGTAAGTGTAGGTAGCAGTGAGCACACAACAAACCCTAATGACAGTCCTGCCTAATGAGTAATGAATCAATTAGAAAATGGGTGATGAGGAGTGGCTGATGAGTGTTGAGGACGTATCTCAGGATAAATCGGGTTGGCTTGGTGGGTGCTGCACGCCTGAGCCCTGAACGGACTGGGAAGGTAGGCACGGCGGCATGCCCGGGCAGCGGTGACGCTGTTGGGCGAGCAGCTCCTGGCCTCTTGTTAGTCCGGCGTCTCTTCCTAGAGTCATGCCGTCCGGGGACAGCAAGTCGCCGGCGAGGCAGGCGGCTGGGGGCGAGTAGAGATCGGAAGCACACAGCAGAACAGAGGGGAATCGGGGCCTGGGATGACCCAAAATCCCAGGGTGGGCCAGCCCACCGTGGGCACCCTGTAGAGATACACACCCGAGCGGCGAACATGCATTTTCGGAACTAATTTAGGAACATTTAGCTGACCAATTAAACAACTTTGTTTTAATAATATCATATTCGTATTTGAACAACTAAACTTGTTTAGCTTGATGGGTGGAGCAGTGTTATTATGACACGAAGCACATATTCTGATCGTATAGTGATCATAAAAGGGGGAAACTCTAAGCATATTTTTTTAGCAAAAGAGGGTTTCCCCTCCAATTTCTATTAAAGAAACCACCACGGAACCAACATGATCAATTAAACTCTAAGCATGATCAATCAAACCGTATTATGGCTGTGGCATGGCAGATTTGAAGCTGCAAACCGAAGAAATGATATTTAGCATCCATTGTTTGCTTCAAACTAAGAACTAAATTCTTAGAGCTGAAAAGAAAGTAGAGTAACCAAGTTAAGATCTATTTTCTGGTTGAGATCAAAAAGTTGAGGAGATATGAAGTACCACCTCTCTTGCGGCGCCGTGTAGGCATCCGGGGGGCGATGGCTGTCGGTGGCATTGAAGCAGATCTGCGACGGTAGACGGGTGCATCGGGGGATAAGTCCCGTTGCGGTGGAAGAGAAGGTCATGTGAGCGGCCCCGGCAAAGAGGACGACGACGCTGATGAAGCGAGAGGACGCGATGCAAGGCTATTGGTCCGTCGTCGTGGATGAGAAACGTCCATCTCTAGCAGTGGACGATGCGGTCTTGGTAGGCGCTCCGACATGGTGGAGGACGGTGGCGATGGATGTGGTGGAGGACGGCGACGATGGATGGGGTGGCAGACGGAGGCTGGTGTGGGGATGGGGTGTTCTAGCACAGACGGTGTATGAATTGGAAAATGGAGGGAGAGGTACGGGGAACCATGTTTTTGGGACGCGCCTGTCTGAAATATGGGAAAGTTACAAACTTAGCCCCCGTTTAAAATTTGGACATCTTGTCGGTTCGGGATAGGACGGTAATCTTGCATCTCGCCAATATTTGCCCAGAGCGATTTCGGGCGAGGAGAGGGTGGTTGGCACCCACAGTGTATGAATGGGGCTGACAGGTAGGGCGGTTGTGTCATGTCTGAGTGAAGTTACAAACCTGCCCCTATTGAAAATATTTGCATACATCGATTTCGGTCGAGTCGAGTTTGTTTTGCCACCCACCGTGTATGAATGGGGAATGGAGGGAGAAACAGAGGTCTTTCGGACGAGCTTGAATCAAATGTGTTTTGCCGCCCATGTTTGACGCCCACCATGTCGGAATGGGCTCAGAGGCGGTCGTGTCATGTCTAATTGAAGTTACTAACCTACCCCTATTTAGAGCAGTGGAAATCGGGCCGATGGATTGTCCGTGTAATTGGTAGACAGTAATTCCCATCTCCCAAACACTTGGCTTCGGGAAGCCGACGTGGGAGTGGACATTTTGCCGCTTCTTTCGAATTTTGGGACAATAAGGATCCACGTTTACCCTCGCAACTAAATTCGAATCCATTTTGTATTCCTATATCAATCTTTATAAATCATTCTACGTGTTCTTATATATCTTCAAAAGGACGACAAAGATGTATTCCACTGTCATATATGAATATGGTTTACAAATGCCGATACTCAAATTCAGAAGCTAGAATCCAGTTTAAAGTGAATTCAAATATTTGGAACACTTCATGTCCAACTCAAATGTCACGCGCAGCATAATGTGTACTCCTATTTAGATATGTACACAAGCGATGTATCAAGATTCAAATACCGAGTCAATCAACCAAGAATGTACAGAACTAATAGACATATAAACACTTATAGAGTATATGGATCAATAATATCAACTAACATACATAAGCCAGGCCGCTGTACTTTTTTTTGGCTACAACAACATCCTTTTTTTAGCCAGCATCTTGGCCCTTTCCGATGCGTGCCACTTATGGTCCATCTATACTACTACTATTGCTGAATGCACATTCAGCCCGATTGGCATATTTGTAGGTCTGACACAACAATCCAAATGAAATGTCTCTGAGTCTTATCAATTAATACAAAGTTGTGCTCAAATAAAATTACAAACCAAAAAACAAAAAAAACAATTATTACAAGATCTCTAAAACAAATGGTTTGATTAATTACATGAACAGACAACAAAAAAGTTATTCAACGATGGAAAGAACATTCACCTATGATTTACCAAGTAGGAATTTAATTTCCTTTTTTCCTTCAGGACTTAACAATCTGGTTAGTCTCAGCTTGCTTCATTTTGAAATCCACCAAATATTTAATGGTTGTCCTGAGTACTACTTGTGATTGTGCAGTTTGCTTCCTCAACATGTCAACTTCATCTCTAAGTGCAGAAGAAGAATCTCTTTCTACCACTAGTTTAGCCTCTAGAGCATTAGCAGTTGGCAATTCATAATGCACGACTGGGCCGGTGCCATTGCTGTGGGATGATGCAACGTCCATGGTGACCTCGCTCTTTGATCTTGGGCTAACCTTTTTTGCCATTAAAGTTCCGATTGGATTCAGAAAAGTTGAAGTTAGCAAAACATCTCAACTGGGAGTTATAACAGCAAACCAGTTAAACAAACAAGGAATTAAAGAGTTCTAATTGGATGCTGAAAAGTAGTTATTAACATCATTGTAACCCGCTGTTGCAGCAGCAAAGTAGTTAAACAAACAAGTAGATATTTAAGTTAAGGCAAATAGGTAATTCTTAACAGTAAGTATCAAACACATATCTAGGCGCAGTCTACAATATGATTAACATGCTGTGGCATTATGTAATCAGTAGCAAACTAAATTAAGCCAAGCAACACAATTGAACAATTTTGCAATAAGTGGCTACCTAAAATTCTGAGAAGCAGGTAACTGAACTTACGCTAGTTCTTTGTACAGGCACACTGCAACTTCTTTTTCGCTTACAAGGTTGTACGAAGGAGTCCATTGCATCAATTGCTTGGATACGCAATCCCAATACTTCTTTCTTCCCACATTGCATTGTTAAGTCGAATGGTTAATCTGGTCAGATCGTGCGTCCTTGATATGTTATATGAGGATGTGTAGTCAGACTAGTTCTAGCCACACACATCACACTGGCTTTTACTGTATATTTCATGTGATTACTTTTGGCATATCGAGATCTAAGCAATCTACAATAGGATGAAAAGACTGGCATCCTTCACATTATTGGCGAACTCAGTTCATAGAAACAAGCAATTCAACCATTTTGTGGGTAAATCAAAAGCGCCACTGGAATATTTTTCACTACCCAATCATACATGCAAAAAGGGGGCGACGCCACCATAGGGACTGGTATGGGCGGCTGCCTCAGGTGGCTGGAAAGTGTACACCTAGTTTGAGTCGTCCAGGTTGGCCCAGGCTAGTTTTGTTTGTCCCAACGCACGAGCAGGCAATTTAAAAGATGAAGAAAAATGTTTCAATTTGGATGGGCCAATAACTTAAGTGCAAGGCAGGCCCTATAGCAGGCTCGCGGCCCAAACGAACGCCTCCCATATCGATCGACAGCAGGAAATATCCCAATTGATTCGCTCCAGCCTCTAGTCTGGTTCGCTCCTAACCTAGCCGTCGCTGGACATACCAAGACAACACTTCCTCGCGCCCTCATTTGAGGGCGATCACCGGGCTTCAAGCGAATGGAAGGACAAGAAGATGAAGATCCAACCCTGGGTGTAGCCTGCGTGGGAGGCAACGACGGCAGCGCGGACATGGCATCGAGCTTGCGCAAACGGACAGTCGCAGCTTGCAAGAGTAGCATGCGCAACGAGCAGGTACATCACATCCCTGATTATATCTAATTCAACTCTTCAATTTCTGGCCAATAGTTAAACCTGACGGTGTTGTAAAACTGCTTGTATGTAGGGAATCTATGAGAAAATGAAAACCAATTTCTACTTATTTTATAACTCCCCCAATCAATACTGAACTGACTGAATCTAATGTATCTAATCAAGTTTCCGATGCAAACATACAAGCTCATGTTGTTCTTGAGCCTGAAGTGTCTAATGAACAGACTGCTAATGAAGGATTTGATGCAAACACTTTACATGCTCCTGGTGATGAACATATAGTGGCTAATGAGGGATCTAATGCAAGCATTTTGCAAGCTCATTGAAGGATTTAGTGTCTAATGATGATCTGCTACGTTGAGAGAGACAGAGATTTGCAGGCATTGATGACAAGCAAATTATAGTGCATTTTCATAGCTTGAGGAAACGTCGAGGCCATCTACCAGAAAGTCCCCGTATCATGACTACATAGCATAAATACTTTTCTAATCTGTTGTTTGAAACTATTGGCATACTTGTGTAGGATAGATATATTGATATGCAGTTTGCGCACTGGTTATAGGCTCAATTACACTTCGATATTTTCAGCCAGAGACGAATAATTCAAGCAGGTACATACCATGTTTGTAGTCCTTGTACACCATGTTGCATTTTTTGTTTTCTGGTCCTTGCATCATTTAGTGTTTATAATCTGAACTACTTTGGATCATTAGCTGGTTTTCAAAGTGCATGTAGCTTCACATTTCTCAAGTTATGTTGATTTCCAGAGTGCAAGTGCCTTCGTATTTTTAAGTTAAATGTTCACCCCTAGTAACTTGAATTCGTGGATCCGCCACTGCACACAAATCATACACGAATGCCAGTATGAATTGAATGAAATGCAGGGACTTACGCTAGCTTGTTGTACAGGCTCACTGCAGCTCTACTTGCGCTTGGGATGTTCCATGTACAAGTCCATGTTACCACTTGCTTGGATGAGCAGGCCTTGTGATCCTTGCATCCCCCTCTGCATTTTTGACACGGCGAATGGTTGATCAAATAAGAGGAATCGACCTTGATGTTGTACGGGAGGACAGATACTTACAAGGTTATACGGGTGTGCAGGATGTGTACCAGATCCTGTAGCGCCGTCATGCTTCGCTAAAAAATGGATTTGCTTGTTTCAGATGATATCTCCAGAAGAAATAAGAGTTAAAGTCAGAGTTGCATAGGTGTGTAAGCTAAGAGAGCAGTGAAATGATATCCAAACATCATCGGAACAGTGCACAAGGGAGTGATGTGTGGATACCTAGTTCGGGCCGGTGTTTGGGCATGCTCGCCTAGCTAGAGTGCGGGTCACTTCAGAGCCATTGACGGTGATGCGCTGGCGTTGGATGGCCGCGCACGGATGCAGATCTTGAGTGGCAGCGGAGCGCTACGATGCAGTGGACGAGACCGTTGGTGAAGCCCCAATGGCCTCGGGGGGCGGAGGTGCAATGATGTGCTCGGTGAAGTAGCCCCGGTGAGCTGGGAGATGGCATCGGTGAAGCGCACCTGATGCGGTGAAACTCGGTGTCTGTGAGGCACGTCGGTTGCGGCGGCCGACGTTGTTGGTGGACCACCGGGTGCGGTGGACGAGGGCGTAGATGAGGTAGCTCTAGTGCGGTGGTGAAGCGTGACCGTCATCTTCGTCGTCGTCGTCCGGCACAGAGGTGGGGAAAGAGACGAGACGAGGGGCGATTTGAACTTTTCTTGGGTTGGCGGCGAATTAGGGATTTGAGCAATCTGGGCGTGGAAGGGGACGATGGAGAAGAGAGATTTTGTAGGGCTAGAATTGGGGCCGCCAGATATTTTCAATCCGAAACGTGGATGAGCAAACTTATT
>NC_041389.1:328944358-328945280 GCF_002162155.2 Triticum dicoccoides
TTTTGTCGTCGTCCTTTTTTTTGGGGGGGGAGGGAGGGACGAGGGAGGAAGTGGGGGAGGGAGGGACGAGGGAGGGGGTGGGTGGCTGGGTGCTACGCGTCCGTCCGACACACGCGACCACCCCGACAGGACTATGCTTCGATGCCTTAAGGCACCGAAGCAGCGTCCACCCCGACACGACCCTGGTCTGCCTGGTGCGCCTACATTTGAGAATGCAAACGAATCTTCTTTCATTTGCAAACGAATTTGTATGTATTACCATGCCTGTGTTTTCCTTGCAATAATTAGTCATTCGAAACGAGATACTCCCTCCGTTCACTTTTGTAAGTCGTTTCAGACAACGTAAAATGAACTGTTTTGCACATTGTGTGAAATGTCTTCAAGGTCTTATAAAAGTGAACAGAGGGAGTACTATAAATTAATTAATAAGGAGTTATTTGAAAAAAATCGAAACGGTATCCACACTAACGTGGATTAGAGTGTGTGTCACATAATTAGTTATTTGAATTAGTGTGTGTGTCATGTAGCGATCTCCAATTCTAACGTGGATTTCGCATTTCACTGTATCCATGCTACTTTTTTAAGACAAATTCATATGTATATGATGAACACCATGGTAGTGAGAAAACTTTTGGATGGATTCAAACATATGACCTACAAAAAAGCACAACAAATTGAGTCAATGTCAACTTTTCGAAACTTAGTATGGCACGAATTCGAAATAATTACTCGTATGCATGGTCCTCAGTTCAAATCTTACAAAGTAAACCGAATTGAAACATCAATGTTAAGTCTCGTACTATGTACATTCAACCACACCCCCCCCCCCGCACACACGCTACATACTTCCTGTATCGGTCAATTTTCCTCTCCTAACCACCTTAGGAAGCTATCAGTTTCCAACACATGTTCATTCTTTCTC